>NC_012871.2:66248326-66548326 GCF_000003195.3 Sorghum bicolor | reverse complement strand
AAAATAAATAATAATGTAAACTAAAATTGTGGAAGTGTAGAATTTTAGTAATCACTAATTCTTAGTTTATAGTACATACAATCATATATGATACATCACCAGATCAGCTTGTAGGTTTCTTAATTTCACAAGAGATGAGGAGAGTGAAGTCAGGAAACAGGATTGTATTTGTTATGATTGTGGCTAGTGGATCCTATGCTACGACTAGCGGACTAGGACTAGCACTTGCGTGTTGCGCCAGCACTGCTGAAATTTGCAGAGGCCATCTAGATGGAAGCAACAAGTAGAGAAGTAGAGTACATCAAGAATGGAAAGGGAGTGTACTCATGGGAGATCGGCGGAAGCTAGCTTCGCTGCTGAGTTCCGAATCGTCCTCTTCCATGCATCTCCCCCCTGCATCGCGGTCTGTAGCGGACTAATAGGTGCTCCCCAGGGCGCCGTGCGTGGGGACTGGGGACGAGTGGACAGGATGCTGCGTGAGGGGGCAGGGGCACGTTGCAGGTGCGGAAACTCGTCGCTGGCAGCCCGCGAGCCGGGACGGAGGCTCGTCGACGGCGAGCGAAGAGGCAGAGGCTCGTAGCCAGTCGCCGGCGGCTGGCGCACACGATGCGGCGGGATGCGGGCGAGGCGCAGGGTTGCGGCGCGAGGCGTGCGGGAATCGGGAGGCCAGCCGGCTAGGACGTCGGGGACAGGACAAGGTACTTTTGTTTGGCTGGGCCGTATCGGTGATGAGGATACGTATCAGACCACGTATCCAATATTCGTGAAAAAAAAACGGATACTCTGCGGACACGTATCGGCGGCGTATCCGACGCGTATCCGACGCGTATCCGTATCGGATACGTATCCGATACGCGATACGAGGTCCCTGTGACGTATCCATGTAACGTAGAGTGCAGCTATCCACTCCGGCTGGCAAGGGACAAGGCCACGAGCTTTGAACATGCAGTGTGGCAACTTGCAAGAGAAAGCGAGTGTGATTTTGATTGGATTTCTCTGGGCCATCTGTGTTGGCACTTGTTGGAGCCACTAGTGCAGCATTGTTGGGCGTGCTTGGATAGTTCAGTAGTTGGAGATCACAATGAAGCACGCCTCGTGATGACCACATGAAAATTGGGACCAACGTGTCAGGACAATCTATGTGATCCCTTCACTGAGATATCAAGCAATCTGGGCATCTGAATTGGGTCCTCAGATTGAGACATATAGCGTGACTGACAGTTGTCCACTCTTATCCGTCCCATACCATCTTGTATCTCTGAACAACTGGACTGGAAGGTGTTCAGCGGTCCAAGCAACTTGCTGGACAACTTCATATCACTTGTTCAGTTGGCGGTCTGTTGGACCAGTGGCATCTCATGTGAGCTCCATTTTGTCGCTCCTTGTCACATGGACCTACAAGATTACAACTAGGCAACAACCAACAAGCTGATAATCTTGGTAGTTGTAGTGCGTCGAGGTTTAACGACACCATTTACAATTATGATCCTGTTCTAAAGAAGACTCCAATTCAGTTTTAGCAAAATCTACCTTGTCCGCAGAGCATGACATGATATCCATTTGCAGTGGCAACTTTGGCAAAATGACAATCATCAGCACAACTCTAGTTTGTCATGGTTTTGTTCGTACAATGCCAGAATTACGTAAAGTTAAGACATGAAAAAACAGAGTAGAACAACCCAGTTGGTTAGACCAGAGTCTGAGAACTTGTTCCATTTCTTGGTTAGCAATCATCCTAGTTCCATTGCAATCTCCCAAAAGCAACTATTTACATCTTTACATCATGAAAGAAATGGAAACAGCAAGAACAAATCACCATGACAAGCTCCAGCTATTCAGTGCTAATCTTCAGAAGCTAGGAACAGCAAATCCTATGGGCTGCTGCGACAAGCCATTTCCATAGTGGCAAGGCCTCGCCATGGAGCTCAGGAACGCCCTTTCAACTTCTTCAGAGGCCTCTCTCCTAAGCAAACGTAGCACATACTCCATCGCTGCGGCGTCACAGGGCAGCGTGATCTTGCCGCCAATACCTGAGAAGCCGAACTCCGCATGCGACATGTCCAGGAGTTCGCTGAAAACCAATGTGCTGAGGTACACCAGAGGGACCTCAAACCGCCTGCCATCAGCAGAGTACACAACGCAGTGGCCCTTTCCAGCCACCGACGACGTGCTACAGCTACAGGATGACCCCTCGGTTGGCATGAGACTCTTCCTCGCAAGGGCAGCCAATGTTTGCCACCTTGCCATTTGAGCGAGTCTCTTGGCACTGATCATCTGATTCAGTCCCTGCCTTCCTTGTTGGAAAGTTCAGAGAAGCTCAGCTTCTACCAGGTGATGTTCAGCTATTAGGTGTTGTGCTTATCTTACTCGTGGGACGATGGAAGTTTTGGTGCTAAGCTCATGGATTTACAGGGCAGGGAAAACAGAAGGATGCAGTATAAGTGCAGCTATCAGCTCAAGCTGCCGAGAGACAAGGCCATCCGTCCAGAACATGCAATGCTGCAGGAAAACCCGAAAAAGCAGCGTGAACTGTTTCGCACTTGCTTGAAACGATACTTCCAGTGTTTGACCCTGCTAGGGCATCACAATGTGCTTCCATACTGACTTGACTGCTGTCAAGCATGCAACCTCATGAGGACCACGTGAACAGGGGGTCCAACGTGTCTGGGCCAGTTGAGCCAATGATTCTCCAATGAGATATCAATTATTTGTGGTGATTAGTGTGTCCCTTTTGAAGATCTAAAGTTTTAATTTGGTTCTACCGATTGAGACATATAGCCAGGAAGTTCATGTTCATGGCACACTGTATTTGAACGACCAGATAAATTGTGTTCAGCAGGTCCAAACAACTTGGTCGACAACTTCATCCTTGTTTTCCTCTTAATGTTTTCATCTGCAAGACTTCAAGAACACAACTAGACGAATCACAACCATGACGCAAAATTGGGTACATCCGTAGTACAGGACACTCTGCTTTTTTTTCATTTGCTGACAGATACAACTATTAAGCCACGGTTTGTGTGCATGCTCTATGCTCATATCCTAAGGCCTGACTGTAACTTATTCGCTTCGAATTCAGTCAACTTGTTTCAGCATCCAGGGTACCGATTTCAGTTTTGAACTCTTGCAGCTTGTCAGCTGATTCAAGCATCAAATCCAAGGATCCTTGTCTGCGTTTTGCTGTGACTAATGCCTGGTATTGAATCTGAGCGAGAACAGCTGAAACCTCATAAGCCAGCTCTGAAATAAGTCCCAAACTTTACCAATTACTGCATCCACATTTAGCAATATACCACTGGCATTGAACTGATACCTTTGTGATACTGAAATTTAGACCATATATGTATGATGCACCGAGAATTTAGTTCAGTGATATGGACTAGACCTTCTGAAGTTATTGGTAATGCTCAAGAAAGAGAACTCGTGTTGAAACACATGCGGATTTCCTATGCAGGGATATCACCCTTCTCTACAGAAGGCAAATGTTGAAGTGGAGCAAGAGCACACACACAAGCATAGGAGAGACTACCAAAACATTAAACATGTGATACTCCCAACTGATTTCAATCTCGGTCAGTGAAGTTCCACTGCAAGGCACTATAGCATATTACTAAAATAGGATCCTCAAAATCAAATCATCTTTAGATGATAGCAACCTGACGAACCTTGGGTTTCCAGTCATGGACACAGAACCAAAAAGAATCCCTCCAAGATAGGCATTTGCTCTGCCAAACTAATACCACTTTTTCAATTTGTGGTCTGGTGGATCAGTAGCATATCATGTGAACTCCATTTGATTGCCTGGTCCCTTGGTTCACAACAAGGACCTACAAGATTGCAGCTTCTAGTTGTGTGCAGTGACTTGTTAAAAGCCTGAAGAAAACTGCTCTGAAATGGACCGATACTGATGTATCTGATGGCGCAACTGCTATCTGAACGAGCGTGTCCCTCACATTTCATGTTGGCAACTTGGCACCCACTAGGCACTAGCATATGGTCCTTGTGCCGCTATGTCCAATGATCCAATCCATGTACCGAAAGCACGCCATGACCTGCTCCCGCATGAGCTAAACACTTCGGCCCATCAGAATCTCATCTAAATTGTACATGCAGACACATCTTGCAACATTGCACTCACCATTCCACATGGCATTGTCCCTTGCCCAACCATCCCACTCGAGTTAGAGTGCAATGATTTCATGTCGTCCGATTAATCGCGATTAATCGTCCAGGTCGCTCCTAGGATTCGATTAGGAGGTCCGACTCGATTAGTTCGACCAGAAAGCTGGTCGTCCGATTAATCGTCGATTAATCGCGATTAATCGGACGACCAGGTAAGAGGGACGACCAGGTTTATGTCTGTTGGGCCTTTTCTAACTGGTACTGGGCTAATGGGCTTTAAGTTTTTGGCCTGTTAGGGTTTAGGGTTTAGATAGAATAGAGGGGCTGCAGGGGATACCCCTGGAAGCAGCCGCAATTTTCTTCCAGGCTGGTCACCTCACGACTCCTCTCCTTGCGACTCCACTTCTCTGGTCTTCCCTCTTCCACTGTTGGTCTTCACCATGAGCTCCGACGACGGTAAGCTTTTCCCCTTTCCATCTTCTTCCCTCCTCCCCTCATCTCTCACTCTAGATGCTTGCTGTCATTATGATGTCCCTCTCCTGGTGGTTTTCGGTGCTCTCCTCCCCCCATCTTTTCCTAGTGCTTGTGATGTCCCTCTGCTTCTGTAATCTGTAGATGTGGATCGACGATGTGCAAACGTGGAAGTGATAATGCCTGTGCCTGACCTTGAAGAAGTTCAACCACAACCAGAATCTGTTGGGTCAGGTGCTGCTACTGTTGCCTCAGCCTCATCTGCTATAGATATCCCCTCCCTAATTGAGAGGGCCATAGCAAAACTACCTCCAGACCTTGCTGCTCAAGCTGTTGACAAAAAGAGGAAGGCAAGAAGTCAAGATCCAGGATGGCAGTATGGGTGGTGGCCAGATCCTTCCAAGAAAGATTTTGTGCAATGCATTTTTTGCAAGAAGGTAGTCCCTTCTGGAATAAGTAGGTTTAAGCAACACCTTGCTGGGGGGTTTGGAGATGCTATTGGTTGTCCTCAGAGTCCAGAACTAGTTAAGAGGGAGATGGTTGCTTACATAAAAAAAATTCAAGGACTGTGGTTGTGGCAGCAGCGGATGAAGATGGTGAAGTTGAAGAGGAAGATGTTGCTGCTGCAGAGGAAGATGTTGCTGCTGCAGCTGTACCAGTACCAAGTTCTGGAACAAAAGGTAAACAAGCCAAGAAGAAGATTGCTCAAGCTCCCATCACTACTTTCACTGTTACTGCTGCGCAAAACCTGCAACTCAAAAACAGTCCAGGCCAGTGAGTTCCATGCTTTGCAAGTCACCAGAGGAGGTAGTTTCAGAGAGGTACAAATCCAAGCTAACTCAACCTACACTTGAGCACTGCACAAAGAGAAGTAAGGAGGCCAAACAAAATGTTGATGATCATGTTGCAGACTTCCTTTATGAGAATCGCCTTCCATTGAATGTGATTAATTCAAGAAGCTGGGAAGTCTTGCTAGAGTCAATTGGACAATACGGTCCAGGTTACCGCTCACCATCATATCATGAGATTAGGAATCCGCTGCTAGAAAAAGCTGTGAATAGAACATCGGAGTTGAGGAAGAAGCATGAGCAGGCTTGGAAGGAATATGGCTGCAGCATAATGTCTGATGGGTGGACTGACACAAGCCATCGCCATCTGATAAATTTCCTTGCTAACAGTCCAGCAGGGACTTTCTTTCTAGGGTATGTTGATGCTTCAAGTGAGATAGCAAATGCACCTATGTTGGCTGACTTGTTAGAGAAGCAAATAGATAAGGTTGGGAAAGAACATGTGGTGCAACTTGTCACTGACAATGGAGCCAATTTTAAGCTAGCAGGGAGGCTTTTAATGGAGAGGATCCCTCATCTATTTTGGACACCATGTGCAGCCCATTGCTTGGATTTGTTGCTGGAGGATATTGGGAAGATCAAGGAATTCAGCACTTGCATAAACATGGCAAAGAAGGTGACCAGATTCGTGTACAAGCATGGGAGGGTTCTAGACCTAATGCGAGATAAAATTGGAGGAGATCTTGTGAGGCCAGGTGTAACTCGCTTTGCCACTTCATTCCTCACATTGGCAAGCATGCATAGGCATAAGAATGCATTGAGGAGTTTAGTGGTTTGTGATGAATGGCATAACCTCAGCTTTTCAGCTACTCAAGAAGGCCGGCGCGTTGAGAACATTATCCTTTCAGCGCCATTTTTGAGCAAAGTGGAATTATGCCTAAAAGCTTCACAACCACTTCTTATTGCTCTGAGGATAGCTGATGGAGATGAGACACCAGCAGCTCCTGAGATTATGGCAGCCATGGAAGTGGCGAAGGCCACAATTAAGGAATCTTTGAAAGGAAAACCAACTCTACTCAACGAAGTACTAAAATACTATGACAATCGATGGGAAAACCAAATGGAGCAGGACCTGTATGGAGCAGCCCTATACTTGAATCCAAACAAGTTTTTTGTCATAAAAGAAAAAGATAGAAGACAAGCCCACAGGTTGAGGATCATGTTTAATAAAGTTTTGTGGAAGATGGTGAGTGAAGAGGAGGAACAGAACAAGATAAGCATGCAGGCAGATGACTATGAGAGGGCTGAAGGTGAATCCTTCTCAATGCCAATGGCAATAAGAGACAGGGAGAGAAAAAATCCTAGTATGTAATCCTTCTTGATCCTTATGTACTACTATTTGTGAAAGCAATCAGCAATGAACTAATGATATGGTATGGAAATTGTAGTTCTCTGGTGGGGAGCATATGGTGGCCTAACATATGAGCTCCAATGCTTGGCAAAAAGGATTGTTAGCCTTTGTTGTAGTGCATCTGGATGCGAACGTAATTGGAGTGAATTTTCAGCTGTAAGTGCTACTGTTCTTGCAAGTAATTAGGTGCTACTGTACTGTTGTTGCAAGCAATATTGGTATGTGAATATGCATTGTCTTTTGTGTAGGTCCATACAAAAAAAAGAAACAAGTTAGAGCATCAGAGGCTAAATAAGCTGGTTTATGTGAGCTACAACCGAAAGATGGAAAATAGATTTAGGAAAATTAGAGAGCTAGGTTCTAAATGAAAGAGAAGCAACCCACTTTTGCTTGAAGAATTTCAATGGGAAAATGAATGGGTCAATGATAATTGTGAAGTTGCTCAAGAAGGTGGTGGCAGTGGCAATGATATCACTTGGGCTCAAGTGGATGAAGCTGTTGGTGCAACTCAGAGTCTACAGGGACGTGGCCTGCCTAGGGCTGCTGCTGCTCGTGTTGTGGGTCAGACGACTCAGACTTATGTTAGGCACAGGAAGCGTGCAAGGAATACAGTGACCCAAGATATTGAAGAAGATGACGATGAACTCCAAGAAGATAATGCAGAATTAGATTCAGCAACAGTAGTGGAGGAGGATGAAGGTTCTGCACCTGGAGGTGGAGGTGGAGATGAAGATGGACATGGAGGCTTCGATTTGGTTAATGATTTGCTTGATTAGATGGAAAAGTTGCCTAGTTTTGCTGAACCATTTAAATTCAAAGTTTGTGACTTTGTGTTGAACACTTTATTTTGTACCGAACTAGTTTGGACCTTTGGTTATGTTTTATGCTGGTTGTGTGGCTACTGCTATGGTGTATGGTCTTCTAAATGTTAACTATTGGCTACTGCAGCAATGCTGCTGTTTAGGTATGTCAAGATCAAGAATGTTGACTGCTGACCTGTTACTTCTAATTATGGTTTTCTGTGGTGTTCCAGGCTTCCAGCAGCAAGCCAGCAAGGAAATGGAGTTTGGGACAGCAACATGGACCTCTGGACAGTGCAGAAAAGAGAAGAAACCAACTCCCACAAGTAATTCACTATCTAACACTAATGTAGTCTTGATGCTGGCTTGATTGTGTATATTATATAGTATATATAGAGGTATATATATAGGCATATATGCCCTGAAATAGCTGGACGACCAGGTGGACGACCAGGGTCGACCAGGGCGATTAATCGACCTGGTCGACGATTAATCTCGATTAATCGCCTGGTCGGTCCTAGAGCGACCAGCTTCGACCAGTCGACCTGAAATCATTGTTAGAGTGAGCTATATATTCAGGACAAGTAGCCTCAGAACGCCATCACAATCTCAACTCAGGGCTCTACACATCTCCGGTTTCCAGCCAAGAAAGAAAGAAGTAACCATGATCAGTGTTAAATATGTGTCGAATATGTGTACAATTGGTTACGTTGGATTTGAGTTGTATTAGGGGCTAGGATAGAGTTAGAGTCGAACTATGTGTCCTAGGGGGCCATAAATATGAGGCCACCCCTGTTATAACCATAAGACGAGTTGGCGGCTGGTTTGGGTGGCGGCGAGGCCGCGGGATCGCCCGGATGCCGGTGTAGCTGCTGTTTATGGGGAGGAGCGCCCGTAGTCATTGCCTCGAGGATTAAGCATATCGCTGAACCTCGTTAAAAAACATCGTGCCTCGGTGTCGTTCTTGTTTGCATATTTTCTTCTATGTCGATTATGCTTCCGCGTTTATCGGTTAATAGATCTGTTTGGGTCTGGAACTAACCGTGTACTCTAACAATCAGCACCAAGAGGATCGCTCAGCTGGCCAATAAGTGGCAGAGGATGGCAGTGCTTGGGAGGAAGCGCCTCACGGCAGCAGCAAAGGAAGTCGACAAGTGCTGCACTTCCGTGGCAAGCAAGGGCCACTGCACAGTGTACACGGCTGACGGGGCACGGTTTGAGGTGCCCCTGGCGTGCCTCAGGACAACAGTCTTCGCGGAGCTCCTGCAGATGTCCAAGGAGGAGTTCGGCTTCACAGGCAGCAATGGCAAGATCACACTGCCCTGTGATGCCATGGTCATGGAGTACGCCCTGTGCTTGCTGCGGAGGGGCGCCTCTGCGGAGATGGAGAAGGCGTTCCTGGGCACCATGGCAATGTCGTGCCACTCTGCAAACCACGTGGCACCGTATGTGGCAGCTTGCTGTTAGCTGCAGCTGTATAAGTAGTAGTTCATCAGTGTAGATAGTATTAGGACAGAGAGAGATGTTATTCAGGTCCTTCTGATCCTAAATGATCAAGGAAGGTAGCCACTTAGCAAGTTAGCCCCAGTGTTCTTGTTCACTGAGCATATATATAACAGCTTAATTTTGGTCCAATAAAATTCTTCAGCACAATTTTCTGAATCCAAACTTGAAAGGTTATTGGCATTCCTGAGCTTTGCAGCTATGCCTTCCCAGCATTCAAGCTATACAATGGCACATGCGGCACTGCATCAGCAATTTGCAGCTCTGTAGCTCCTGAAGATATGAAGTACTTTGCAGTTTGTATGTCAAGTGCTCTGACATAGTTAGACACTTAGACGAAAAGAAAGAATTTCCATTCTCCCAACTTTAACGAACTGGCAGGCAAACCAACACCTACAGAAAAAACTGCTGTTATTGTTGTTTCTTTTCTTTGAGGATACATTTAACTTATAGGCAAAAATAGAAAATAGATGTACATTTATAACTGAGAACAGTGACATATTATCATGCAAATAAGTTGAGGAGAGAACAGAGAACACTGTGTACAGTGTATGCTTCAATAGAAAATGCAGAGGGAATAACAGGGTGGCATATATTCAGAGTGAAGGGAAATATTTTTTTAACACATAGTGGTGCTGCTATAAGTATGTTACTATCGTGAATTCAACATGATCAAAATGAAACTCAGCTAAATCATTTATCCACGCAGCAAAAGGTCAGGTCTAGTCGAAATTCCAAACTGGCAGACAAGTACAGCCCCTACGCTGAAAGCCACAACAATGAAACAACCATGGCACACAACTGGACGAAATGTCACATGTGATGTGTTGCAGAAAAACAAGCACACCATGAATAAGATATGGCACCGTCCGGCCAGATGCTACGGACCAATCAAGGCACTAGTGCATTGCTCTTAAGGTACACGGGCAAATCCTATGGCCTTCTGCTACTTGTGCACATATATATACGAACTAATCTGAGTATATTTGGCTGATTTTCTGCCTCCTGTACGATTGGGGCACCTATTCGGTTTGGGGTTCTCACCGGAGCGCCGAGCCGCTGCCGAGCGGCGCACTCGTGGGGGGCCGGCACGCTGCCATCACAACCTACAGACGCCACGGCGGGCTCAACGGCGCTCGTCAGGCTTCTGCGGCGCCGCCGCCGACAGTGAAGGATGACCCACAGAGGGGCCCAAACGGTAGAGCAATACAGGCGAGTACTAGTACATGGGCCCACCGAGAAAGACCGTGACCAAAAGCCCAAAACTCCTCTGCCTTTCTCGATCTGGGCCGTAACCGCAAGAATCCAATCGCACGGTCAGAATGGACGATGGGCGATCAAAAATTTTGAGGTGTCAAAGCCCAAAGGTCATTTTCGGCAATACAAAGATAGTCAACGCCGGTGAATTTGCTGAGTTTCGCCGACGACGTCGGCCGCTGCCGTTGCGTCCTTCAACCACATGTCGCGCGTCTGCAAACTTTCAGGCCACGGCTTCTTCTTTCTATTTTCTACCACGTCATTCGTGCAACGAGAAACGTTTCCAAATTCATGCCACGAGACGTTCAGACTAAATACGAAGAACCTTTTGTTCGATTTCATGTGATTCCAGAATATTACATCAATACATCCGGCTAAATAAACCTAATAATATACATCATGAGCTAATAATCATATAGCTGTAGCTATACACAGATGGCTGATTGGTGCATCGATGGCACCATGACGCTGTGGTGGCAAGGTCTGACCATGGAGCTCAAGAACGCCCTCACAACATCTTCAGAGGCATCTCGCCTAAGCAAACACATCACGTACTCCATCACCGCGGCGTCACAGGGCAACGTGATCCTGCCATCGTCGCCGGCAAACCCAAACTCCTCCTGCGACATGCTCAGGAGCTCGCTGAACACCGCTGTGCCGAGGTACACCAGCGGGACCTCGAACCGCCTCCCGTCCAAGGAGTACACGACGCAGTAGCCCTTCACGGCCACCGACGTCGACGTGCCGCATGAATCATCGGCTTCTTCCCCCGGCGTCGCCGTGAGCCGCTTCCTTGCCAGTGCAGCCATTCTCTGCCACTTCTTTGCCATCTGAACAAGTCTCTTGGCACTGATCATGGTTGCTTCTCCTGCTTTTTTGGCTGAATATTCAGAGAAATTCAGTTTGTATGGTGGTTGTTCAGCTACCAGGTGTGTGTGGTGCTTAGCTTGCTGATGGGCTGATGAAGTTTTGGTGGTAAGCTGATGGATTTATAGGTCAGGGCCGGCAAAGAGAAGACAATGCAGATCAAGTCAATTACCATCAGACAGCCAAGAGGCAGGGCCATGAGCTCAGAACATGCAGTGTTGCAAGGAGAAGCAATGTGGGGTTTTGATTAGATTTCTCTAGGGCCATATATATCTATTTGGCACTTGCTGGACCCAATTGCAGCTGTGTTTGGTTCTATGATATTACGATGTGCTGCCATACTGACATGTTTATTGCTAAGAGGCATGCCGCATGGGTCCAATTTGTCAGTTCCAGATCTTCCATTGATTTTGCAAATATTATTTCAGACCACAGCAAATGTGTTTCTGAGCGCACAAATTAAGCCGGTTCAACGGCCCAAACAAGTTGTTCGACAACTCAATACCACTTCTTCAATTTGTGGTCTTGTGGATCAGTAGCATATCATGTGAACTCCATTTGATTGCCCGGTCCCTTCCTACAGTTCACAACAAGGACCTACAAGATTGCAGCTTCTAGTTGTGTGCGGCGACTTGTTTCAAGCCTGAAGAAAACTGCACTGAAATGGACTGATACTGATGTATCTGATGGCGCAACTGCTAGCTGAACGAGCGAGCCCCTCACACTTCATGTCGGCAACTTGGCACCCACTAGCATGTGGTCCTTGTGCCGCCTCCGAGCGACACCACTCGACATGGGTGGTGTCCAATGATCCAATCCATGTACCGAAAGCAACCCACGACCTGCTCCCGCATGAGCTAAACACTTCGGCCCCGGCCCATCAGAATCTCATCCAAATCGTACTTGCAGATGCATCTTGCAACATTGCGCTCACCGTTCCACATGGCATTGCCCCTTGCCCAACCATCCCACTCGAGTTCGAGTGAGCTATATATTCAGGACAAGTAGCCTCAGAACGCCATCACAATCTCAACTAGAAGCTCTCCACATCTCCAGTTTCCAGCCAAGAAAAAAAGAAGTAACCATGATCAGCACCAAGAGGATCGCTCAGCTGGCCAAGAAGTGGCAGAGGATGGCAGCGCTTGGGAGGAAGCGCCTCACGGCAGCAGCAAAGGAAGTCGACAAGTGCTGCACTTCCGTGGCGAGCAAGGGCCACTGCGCAGTGTACACAGCTGACGGGGCACGGTTTGAGGTGCCCTTGGCGTGCCTCGGGACAACAGTCTTCACGGAGCTCCTGCAGATGTCCAAGGAGGAGTTCGGCTTCACGGGCGGCAATGGCAAGATCACACTGCCCTGTGATGCCATGGTCATGGAGTATGCCTTGTGCTTGCTGAAGAGGGGCGCCTCTGTGGAGCTGGAGAAGGCATTCCTAAGCACCATGGCAGTGTCGTGTCACTCTGCAAACCAAGTGGCGCCATATGTGGCAGCCTGCTGTTAGTTGCACCTGTATAAGTAGTAGTCCATCACTTTAGATAGTAGGACAAAGAGAGCTGTTATTCAGATCCTTCTGATCCTGCAAACGATCAAGGAAGGTAGCGACTTAGCAATTTAGGACCAGTGTTCTTGTTCACTGAGCACATGTTACACAAATACATTACAGATCACAATTTCTGGACAATAAAATTCTGGCAAAATAAGCTCAAAATTTACTGTTTTGATAAATTTATTTTGCTGCAACTGATGCCTTGTAAAGTAAACACCCAGACAACAGATCCTGTCTTGCATGGAAATTTACAGCCACATTCTGAACTTTCCAACAAAAAAAGGGCTGTAGGCCCATTGGAAAATGCCCCCATATACCATGAAATGGTTGTCACACGCCATGCTAGAAATCGTGCAGCCATTGGTGCAAACTCAGATATGGAACTGTCTACTGAGTTGCATGATTAGCAGCAATCAAAGCACAGGTCACCCAACACCTTGCATGCTACTGCAACAGTATAAGACTGTAAGTGTGTGTACCCAAAAACAGTGAAGTGAACCCTGCATCTGCTCAACTCTTGAATCTTGGATCATCCAGACTTGTCCTCAATGATATTCAGGAATTGATGCTATCTAATCATGCTCATGCAGTGTTTCAGATTTTTCAGAGAAAAATATATGGTCCCAAATCATTCAGAAATGATTATTTCACAAGCTCCACCATCTAATCTCCAAACCGCTTGAGATAGGGGCATAGGGCAGTGGAACAGATAGAAGACCTCCATAAAAAGCCCCAATTTTTTTATAATGACCATTTTTTTTAAGAAAATTCACATTTGGACCCCTGGATGACAAAAACCCAGTTTTGGACCCAGGGGGACGACGCCGTGAACCACGGCGTCGAGGTAAGACAGCTCGACGCACAGATCACGGCGTCGAGGTCTCTGCCACAGCCCAGCGTAGCGTCTGGCATGGCGGCTGACGTGATAGAGCTCGACACCGCGGATCATGGCGTCGAGCTCGACGCGAGCTCGACGCCGCAGATCTCGACATCGAGCTCTCGACTATAGGACTCGTCACGCCTAGGCTCTTCATTCTCCCGGCTGTTGATTTCGCCTGCCTGCCGGACTTAGCCCGGAGGCTCCGCGTCCCCGGAGGTTCCGCGATCTGCTAGTCCGCTGCATGTTTTGAATTGTTGATATTTTTTAGAAACGCCTATTCACCCTCCTCTAGGCGATATCAAGGTCCTTTCACTGTGTTAGTGTAGCACAATGAATAATTCACGGAAAAAAATTGCAAGAGTTACCCTGTTTTAGAACAATCCACACTTATAAATAGACATCATAATATAATACAAACATTGATTCATCCAAATAGCACAACACAACCACATATGCCATCACATATGCCATCGAAAATGATAGTTCAAATAGTCTACAAAGACCATACAGTCCCATATAGTATAAATTGTCTACAAAGTTCACACAGTGTCGATACATGCAAAAGTTGTGCGATCAATTCTAAGTTGCCAGCATGGTGTTAGCCCAGAAGTCATTATCACTGCCTCCTACTCTTACCCTTACCCTTGTGGCCAAAAGCATTGGTGCCTGGAGTGTACCTAGAAGGCGAACGGCATCGCCTTGTTCCTGCAACATGCGTAGGTTGAGTAGAAGGAGCATCAGGGAGCTGAGACGACCCAAGCTCGTCATAGTCACGCTCCTCGGCCACCCCCTCTTCGTCCTCGTCATCATCGTTTTAAAAAGGTGTCCATGGTTGGCCGAGACGAGCTCTGTCCTCCAGATCCTAGCAACATTATTCAAATGATGTGTGCACATAAGTCATTATATCATACCATGAATATTGCTTAGTTCAAGTAAACAACAAATGTAATGTAATTATACCTCCCAAAGAAGATGTACCATGCCCAACAGCTGTGTTCCAGTGTTGTTCATGTGGCCCATGCACGTCCATCGAAACAAGGGGTAACTCTTGCAAATTTTTTCCATGAATTATTCATTGTGCTACACTAACACAGTAAAAGGACCTTGATAGGGGGTGAATAGGCCCTTCTAAAAAATATCAACAATTAAAAACATGCAGTGGACTAG
This sequence comes from Sorghum bicolor, assembly GCF_000003195.3. Taxonomy (NCBI): domain Eukaryota; kingdom Viridiplantae; phylum Streptophyta; class Magnoliopsida; order Poales; family Poaceae; genus Sorghum; species Sorghum bicolor. The sequence goes on along the minus strand of NC_012871.2, from coordinate 66,533,517 downwards.
CAGACCGTGGAACCTCCAGGCTGAAACGCGGAACCTCCGGCGACGCGGAGCCTCTGAGCTAAGTCCGGCGGCGTAGGCGAAATCAACAGCCAGGAGAATGAAGAGCCTGGGCGCGATGGGTCCTATAGTCAAGAGCTCGACGCCATGATCTGCGGCGTCGAGCTCTGCCACATCAGCCGCCACGCCAGACGCCACGCTGGGCTGTGGCAGGGACCTCGACGCCGTGATCTGTGGCGTCGAGCTGTCTTACCTCGACGTCATGGTTCACGGCGTCGTCCCCCTAGGTCTAAAACTAGGTTTTTGTCATCCAGAGGTCCAAATATGAATTTTCTTCAAGAAAAGGGTCAAATTGTAAAAAATTGGGCATAAAAGCTGGGTCCAGTATGCTAAATTACATCTCAACCAATTTCAGCAGTGATACCATAGTACAAATCTGACTGCCCAACACTGGCAGAGCTACCTTTGGGCCATACTGGGCCCTGCCCCCCCTTGCCTTCATGGTTTTCTAAAGGAGCACATAGATCAATTAGTCCATCTGAATAGCAGATTATCTTGTTGATGCTTGGATTAGAAAGCCAGCTCAACCATTTTATATTGATGCTTTCAGCCATGAAGAACTGAAAAATATCACAACCATAGCTGAGCTATGTCGATGCCTTGTTGACACTGGACGCCATGTGACTCATAACCTGATTGATAGATTGCTTTGGTTGCTTCTTACTCTTCCTGTTTCAACAGCTAGTGTTGAGCGTGTCTTTTCTATATTAAAGATCATCAAGACAAGGTTGCGCAACTCAGGCCTTGTTTACTTCCACCCCAAAACTCAATTTTTTAAAGATTCCTCGTCACATCGAATCTTTAGACGCATGCATGAAGTATTAAATATAGACGGAAATAAAAACTAATTAGGCTTAAAAGACTCGTCTCGTAATTTACAGGCAAACTGTGCAATTAGTTTTTATTTTCGTTTATATTTAATGCTCCATGCATATGCCGCAAAATTCGATGTGACAGATAATCTTGAAAATTTTTAGTTTTTGGGTAAACTAAACAAGGTCTATGTACTTAGGCCTTGTTTAGTTCCAAAAAATTTTGCAAAATTTTTTAGATTCTTCGTCACATCGAATCTTTAGATGTATGCATAGAGTATTAAATATAGACGAAAATAAAAACTAATTGCACAGTTTGGTCAAAATTGACTAGACAAATCTTTTGAGCCTAGTTAGTCCATAATTGGACAATATTTGACAAATACAAACAAAAGTGTTACAGTGTCGATTTCTCAAAAGTTTTTGGAACTAAACAAAGCCTTATGGGTTTAATTGGCAAATTGCCCCCCTATACTTTGTTTCTGGCTCCACCACTGCTGCCCAACCACTAGTCCACTATCTTTGCCTTGATGTTGCACCAAAAATTGGTCCAGAATAATAAAATCTGAAGCGTGCATGCAAGCGGCCAGAAGCTCCATAATGAGTGGCTCATCCTTATTCTGTGTTTGCGGTGTTGGTTATTCATGTAGCAAAACAATGTAAAACGTGTGTTTGCTCCCTTCTTATATGATAATGGCAGAGCCCTGCTCGTGTTTCAAAAGAAAAATCTGAATCTTGATGCCTACTTTGCAGTCATCAATGCATGTACCAAGCTCACGTCTTGTAACCTGCCAATTAGTCTCAGCCATGGAACATTTCTTCACCTACATATTCAGGAGCAAGCAAGTAAGATACCATCACTGCAATCACAGTCATAAACAAAGAATTTCTAAGCACCATACCTGAGAAACAAGAAGAACCAACCACAGTCCATCCCAGGAGGGAGGAGGCTTGCCCACTTGGCGAGGAAATGGAAAAGGATTAAGATAGACACCAGAGACGACAATACAAGTTGCACCACTTCACGAATTTCAAAAAAGGGCCACATCACCGTGCATACAGCCATTGGGAGGTGTTTTGACTTTTGAGCTCCCACTGGGATACCTTGGCACAATTATCTTTAGTGGGCTGCTCAGGATATCCCAGGAGGAGCTTTGGTTCACAAATCACAAGGGACGGTACTGATTTGCTAAGATTATTGAGCTGGTAACATCTTTCTTCCATTTCATTTGATTATACCAAGTAACAACCTTACATCCGGTTGAACAGAACTGTACTGTACATTACTACATACATCAAGAGACACTGAGACACGAGCTAATAAAATGAGCTAGTGAATTATACACATACAGCTAGCTGCTGCTTGAGCTCCATCGATGGCGCCACGCCAATGACACTGACAGTGTGGCAAGGCCTGACCATGGAGCTCAAGAGCGCCCTCACAACCTCCTCAGAAGCATCTCTTCTAACCAAATGCATGGCGTACTCCATCACGGCGGCGTCACAGGGCAGCGTGATCCTGCCACCATCGCTCACGAACCCAAACTCCTCCTGCGACATGCGCAGGAGCTCACCGAGGACCACCGTGCCAAGGTATGCCAGCGGCACCTCGAACCGCCTTCCATCAGCAGAGTACACAACGCAGTGGCCCTTGCTGGCCATTGCCGTCGACGACGTCCCACAGGATGCTTCGGTTTCTTTTGCCGGCATCGAGGTAAGCCGCTTCCTCGCCAAGGCAGCCATTCTCTGCCACTTCTTTGCCATCTGAACAAGCCTCTTGGCACTGATCATGGTTGCTTCTCCTGCTTTTCCTGGCTGAATCGAATGTTCACAGAACCTCTGTATGACTGTATCAGAGGGTATTGTGCTGCTAGATGTAATGCTCAGGTTGCTGATGAACTGGTGGATGTAAGTGTGAAGGTGGTGGATTTATATGTGACGGGGAAGAAGAGCATGCAGTTCAAGTGCAGCTATCACCTCCGGCTGGCAAGAGACAAGGCCACGAGCTCAGAACATGCGGTGCTGCAAGGGGAAGCAGTGTGTGGTTCTGATTAGATTTCTCTCGGGCCATCATCTGTTGGCACTTGTCGGAGCCAATTGTAGAAATATAGACATGTAGTAGTGTCTGGGTCGTTACATATCACAATACAATGTGATGCCATACTGCTATGCCTCATGGGCCATGAGGACCACATGTAAATTGGGTCCAATTTGTCAGTTGTGCAATGAGATACAGATTGTTATTTTTAAGACATCTGGAAGTTTTTGTGCCCATAGCTCATTGTTTCTGAATGATGACCGGATAAGCCTGTTCAGCCGTCCAAACAACTTGCTCGACAAATTCAAATCATCTTAGATCAGTTTGTGGTCTGCTGGATCAACAGCACATCATGTGAACTCCACTTCGCAGTGGCTTCTTGCAGTTCCCTGCATGGACCTACCAGATCGCAACTAGGCAACTAGCTAGCTCCAGTTTTATTTGCATTCTTCAAGCATGCCATTGCCGTCTGACAAAAGCATGCATGCAGTCCATGCTTCCCTGTCTTCGTTTTGTTGAAACTTTAAATCCAAGCTGATCTGGTAATGATCTGATGGCCCAGCAGCAGCAGCTGAACAAATCTGGCCCTCATGCTCCACGTTAGCCCCAACAAACATGGGGCCCTCGTGCCACTTCCACGAGACACCGCTCGGCATGGTGCGCCAGCACGGATTCTGTGCAGTCCAAGCACCGAAAGCACACCACGAGCATTCAGCCCACACAGTCGGCCCCCATCAGAGTCTCATCCAAATCGTACTCGCAGACGCGTCTTGCAACATCGCACTCACCATTCCACTCTGAGTTCGACTGCACTATATATTCAGGTCAAGTGGCCTCAGCACACCATCACAATCTCAATTCAGAGCTCTCCACTTCTCCAGTTTCCAGCCAAGAAAGAAACAAGTAACCATGATCAGCACCAAGAGAATTGCTCAGCTGGCCAAGAAGTGGCAGAGGATGGCAGCACTTCAGAGGAAGCGCCTCACCTGGCGGACGGCAGCAAAGGAAGTCGACAAGTGCTGCACTTCCGTGGCGAGCAAGGGCCACTGCACAGTGTACACAGCTGACGGGGCACGGTTTGAGGTGCCATTGGCGTGCCTCGGGACGACAGTCTTCGCGGAGCTCCTGCAGATGTCCAAGGAGGAGTTCGGCTTCACGGGCGGCGACGGCAGGATCACACTGCCCTGTGATGCCATGGTCATGGAGTATGCCCTGTGCTTGCTGAGGAGGGGCGCCTCTGTGGAGCTGGAGAAGGCATTCCTAAGCACCATGGCAATGTCGTGCCACTCTGCAAACCACATGGCACCGTATGTGGCAGCTTGCTGTTAGTTGCAGCTGTATAAGTAGCAGTTCATCCCTGTAGATTGTAGGACAAAGAGAGGTGTTATTAGATCCTTCTGATACTACAAACAATCAAGGAAGGTAGTAAATTAGCATGTTAGCACCAGTGTTCTTGTTCACTGAGCAGTGAGCACATAAGAGAAATTTTTCAGCACAGTTTTCTGAATCCAAACCTGAAAGGTTACTGCCACTCCATGCTCCGGCCCCAGCTGATCCACAATGTGCCATCGTGCCTCTTTCGTTTCCAGTTGGCAACTTGCTGCAATATTCAGAGTTTATCAGTTTTGTTGGTAGAATGTAAAGGCCATGCTTTCTGGTCAGAGTCGAAAGTTCTATCTAAGAAACATACCTAATGAAGGCCACATGCAAATCGGGTGGTCCATTTTCAAGTGATTTTATCATCCACTTTCTGGTTGAAGGTGTATGGTTTGCATACGAATCTAGAGGGAGATGAATTCTTCAATTTGCATTGTTGTAGTGATCTTTCCTCTCGCTCTGACCATGAGTCATTTTCTAACTCTTGATGTACTGTTCAATTCTTCCTTCTGGCAAGTTGGAATAATTGAGGTGCAAGGTTCCTCGAGGCCTCACCTTTGAGTCAGCTGTGGTGCCAAAATTTAGCTTTGTTTCCATTGCCGATGGAGACCGTGGTGGAGTTGTTAAACGGGGAACGATCCACTTCATTACAGGGGGCCTCAAATCTGGCCCAGGGTTTTTCTTCTGCCATCCTTTTTTTTTTATGGTCACCGGGGGGGAGGCGTTCCCCACCTGAATTTTATTCTATATGGCCCCCAAATGGCCCATGGTGAGTTTACATTGAGTAGAGTTTTACAAAGAAGAAAAGCATCACCCAGAAGGTGATTTACAAGATGGTAGTTTTACAAGGTTAAGGTATAGGGAGCTAGGTAGTACTAGTTAGCCAAGTCCAGGAAAAGGCACCACTGATCCACGATTCCCCTTTTCCGTCGCGGGAACCTACAGCGCCATTGTCTTGCTGTTGCCTTGCAAGCTGCTATTACTTGGTTGAGTCCCAGGAACTCATTTCGGAAGACCGCTGCATTCCTTGTTTTCCAGAGCTGCCAACAGGCAAGCGCTAAGAAAGCTGAGAAACCCTGGCTGGGCATCCCAAGTGGCGGGCTAAGGTTGTGGATAGCCTCCATCGACGATGTTTTCATGGAGCCAAGACCTATCTTATCCCAGAACTGCCTTGCGATGGTGCAACCTCCAATTATGTGTTCCGGTGTTTCATCCGCTTCATTGCAGACCTCACAAGTCGCATCTGGAAGGACATGCCTTCGGAGCAGATTAGTTCGGCTTTGGATCTTCCTTTGAGTGAGTAACCACATAAACATTTGAACACGCGGTGGTGCATGATTCTGCCAGACGAAAACCGCTCTGCCGTCCATTTTTGCCAAAGCCAACGTAGACGGAAGGCTCTGCTAAATTTATCAAGGTCTATCAGGCCAAGGTCACCTATATCCTTGGGCATGCAGACAATTGGCCAGTTAAGAAGAGATAAATCTTGTCAATTTGCTTTCTTGCCCAAATGGCGAGTGGGAAGACTGTCAGATGGTGGACCGATGTGATGAGAGTGTGATGTCCCACTTGATTTAGAAATCTTCCTTTCCATCCCGGGAGTCAATGGCTATGTTTTTCGATGAGTGGTTGCACATGAACTTTTTGAAGGGCATGGGTGGGCAGCTGAAAACCAAGATAGCGGCATGGGAAATCTTTGCATGCTCTCTGGAAAGGCTCAAGTACGTGCTGTAAGTCTAGATTTTCACACCTGATCGAATGGTCAGAGCTTTTGTGAAGTTTGTGACTAGGCCGGGCACTGCCCCAAAGGTCTCGATCGCCACCAGAGTTTGACTGAATCCATAAAACAATGGTTGCAGAAAAACTTAAAATTGGCCACATGCTGACACTTGCATAGCTGCTGGTCCAGCAAGGAAAAAAGCAGGACGACTCTATGGACTGTAGACCACAGTATTGACACTAGAACAATGAACAGAAGGTAGTGACTAACATCAGTTGAAGTGGTAGATATAGAAATAAAATAACAGTTGTCCTACATCTAGAACAGTGGACTGTTGGGTTTACCTCAAATAAAATAAACTAAGAGTGTTCTTATATCAGTTGAAGTGGTAGATATAGAAATGGAATGGGGAGGCATAAATCTTGGACCTATTAGCTTGGATATTTATTATTATAACTTAGTTTTCAACCAATCTTACGAAACAAAACTAAAGTATTCAAACAAATTCACCTGTCCATGTAGGAAATGTCAAATAGTTTATTGATAAAAAAATAAAACGCGTCTTCGATTTGAGTGCCAATCAAACCAGTTACAAGTGTAGAACCAAGCAGCAGGAAACTGTGTACCATAATGGAAGGATGAGGCTGACGCAAATGTAAATAAACTGAGCAGAGAAGACTAATAGAGTGGACCCAAAGAGTACCAATAGGCTAAGAAGCAAAATGAACATCAAACTCAATCACACACAGCAAGACAGCAATGTCCAGCAAGATAAACGCATAGCTTTGTCTCTTGCCAAATAGTCATACTGATGCCTACACCCATCAGACATAGCTTATGTCTCTAGTGCTCCCTGCTATCCTATAAGTACATGAAACTAGCGCCATATCATCTTCACAAACTTATCAAAAAAATGAAGCACTAGCACAGTGCACCAAAAGTTCATCTCAAAGAATTACACCATGATAAGTTCAAAGAGGCTAGTTCAACTGGCAAAGAAGTGGCAACATATGGCAGCCCTTGGGAGAAGGAGGCTAACAATGATCACGACGATCAAAGATGGCAACTTATACTGCACATCAGCCATAGCGAACAAGGGTCACTGTGTCGTCTACACAGCTGATGGTAAGCGATTTGAAGTCCCTTTGGTGTATCTCAATACAAATGTTTTTGTGGAGCTCCTGCGGATGTCTGAGGATGAGTTTGGGTTCACAAGTGAAGACAGGATCACAGTGCCTTGTGAGGCCGAAGTGATGGAGTACGTGATGTGCTTGCTTAGGAGAAAGCCCTCACAAGAAGTGGAAAGGGCAGTCCTTAGCTCTGTTTTGATGCCATGCAACTGCATGAGTAGCATGTTTATGGTTTCCAAGGGTCTTGACCAGTCACTATCTATATTTTAGCTATGAGATGTGTTGTATGCATGCATATGTAGATAGTTGTACATACCCCAGTAAACAAGGATAGAATTAGAATCTTGCAGTTGGTTCTGTAATGATACAATGAGGCTGTTGAATTCACTCGATCTCAGTTCTAGCAAATCTTTTTGAAGGTTCTGAAGGAAAAAAAAAGTATACTGACATTCCCCCTCCTAATTTTCTGCAGCGAACTCACAAACAGTTAGCTTCCACTTTACCTCATATGTAAAAAGGGTGCCATTGATACCCTAGTAAGTTGTAAGTTAGATTTCACTTTACGTGATTAAAATGGGAGATATTAAACCGAATATACTCAAGCAAGTTGTGGTAATAAGCAATAAAGCAAGACCTTATCCTAAACAACTGGCAAAAAAAAAAAGCAAAAACAACAGCATACTGTATGGGATAACATCATAACAGTTTATATTTACAACCATTCTGTTCGAAATGGTCGGCATGAAAATTGAGAATGCATGTTGCACGACAGCAGTAAATTGTAGCTTTCAGAGGATGAACCTTTTCCTCCAGGAAGCAACCATGATTATGACAGCGGGCACAATTTTCTCATCCTTATCTGATAGAGAGCAATCAAGATTCCTTCCCCCCCTGACAGTTCGGCACTTCTCATACCCTGTACCTCTACAGTAACAGTGATACAGACATATCTATGCACACGAGTGCACATAGACATACACCATGAACAGGCACAGTCAATAATACCAAATGTATGAACTAAATATACAGTGCCTTCCATTGAGTTGATGTCATGTGCGGGAAAACGTACACAAGGCGCAGGCGCGCCCGCGACGTTCGCCGCGCAGCTGAGCGCGCAGGGCGCGCGTTCCAGCAGCCCGAAGGGGCAACTTCCAGTGGCTAAAAATCAGGGATTTGATTGGGATTAGATTGGGAGTTGTTTTGGTTAGGCTATAAAGGGAAGAATGAGGAAGCAAGAATTAACCTATTCTCTCTCTCTCTCCCCTGCGTCTCCTAAGCCCAGCCGGCTGAGAGGGGTATAACCTCCGCCCTGGAAGACTCTGCCGGAGACTACGAGCTTCGTAGTCGAGGGCCAGCTACCCTAGACCACACCGCCCTTGACAACCTGGTATCACGGTCTCGTCGATCCTCTCCCACCCGCTCCTCCAGTTCATCGTCCACTGCAGCCCAGCACCCATCAGCCGCCGCGCCGCCGTCACCCACCTCGTCCGCGCCCGTCGCCCTAGCGCCCAGCATGACGGAGCCGTCCGCAGCTGACCTCATGGCGGCCATCAAGGCCCTCACCGACGACATGGCGACCATGAAGGCCGATATGGCCTCACTGAAGAAGGAGAAGTCGGAGTCGTCCGCCGGCGGCGGCGGCGGCAACCGGCACGTGGAAGGTCCGCACACCGACTACCCGCCCAAGCACAAGAAGTGGGACTTCCCGCGCTTCGACGGCACCACCGACCCCATGCTCTTCCTCAACAAATGCGAGGCATATTTCCGCCAACACCGCACCATGGCGGAGGAACGCGTGTGGCAGGCTTCGTACAACCTCGAGGGCGTCGCGCAGCTGTGGTATAACCAGCTCGAGGAGGACTCCGGCACGCCCACCTGGGCGCGCTTCAAGGAGTACTTGCACCTGCGGTTCGGGCCACCGCTCAGGTCGGCGCCGTTGTTCGAACTCGCCGAGTGCAGGCGCACGGGCACCGTCGAAGAGTACTCCAACCGTTTTCAGGCGCTCCTTCCTCGAGCCGGTCGCCTGGACGAGGAGCAGCGCGTCCAGCTCTACACCGGCGGTCTCCTCCCGCCGCTCAGTCATGCCGTTCGCCTCCACAACCCCGACTCGCTCGCCGCGGCAATGAGTCTCGCGCGACAGGTCGAGCTGATGGAGGCTGAGCGGCCGCCGCCGCCCGCGCCACGAGCTCCTGCGCGGGGCATTCTGCCGGCGCCTGCGCCCCGTGCTGCCCTGCCGCCACCACCACCTCCTCTGGCCTTGCCAGCTCCGCCAGCAGCCGCACAGCCGGGCCGCGGGGACGGTAACCGGCGCCTATCGCCTGAGGAGATGGCTGAGCGTCGCCGTCTCGGTCTATGTTTCAACTGCAATGAGAAATATACCCGCAGCCATAACCGTTTTTGCAGGCGCATTTTCTTCCTGGAAGGCGTCGAGATTGATGACGCCCCCGACGACGTCGCAGCAGCCGAGCCCGACGCCGAGGCTCCCTGTTTCTCGCTCCAGGCCGTGGCGGGGGTGCCGGTGGCGGGTACCATGCAGCTCCGCGTGTCCCTCGGCGCCGCGATCCTCGTCGCCCTCCTCGACTCCGGCAGCACGCACAACTTCATCTCGGCGGCGGCTGCCCGGCGTTCCGGCCTTCCCCTGCGTCAGCGGCCGCGCCTCACCGCCTTGGTCGCGAACGGCGAGCGCGTCACCTGCGACGGTGTCATCCGCGACGCGCCTCTACTCATCGACGGCGTCACGTTCCCGGCCGACCTCTTCGTCATGCCGCTGGCCGGGTACGACGTCGTCCTGGGGACGCGGTGGCTGGGCGCGTTGGGGCCCATTGTCTGGGACCTCAGCAGCCGGCGCATGACGTTCCAGCACCTCGGGCGCCCTGTCTCCTGGACAGGCATAGCCTGCCCTACGGTGCCATCGCTGAGCGTCACGTCAGAGGCCGGGCCGCTCCTCGACGCCCTGCTGCACGCGTACGGGGGGCTCTTCGCCGACCCGACCGGTCTGCCCCCCAAACGCGCGCACGACCACCGCATCACCCTGAAGGCCGGCGCCCAACCCGTCGCTGTCCGGCCTTATCGGTACCCAGCAGCGCACAAGGACGAGTTGGAGCGGCAGTGCGCCGCTATGATCGAGCAGGGTATCGTCCGTCGCAGCGACTCACCCTTCTCATCGCCGGTTCTCCTCGTCAAGAAGCCGGACGGGTCGTGGCGTTTCTGCGTCGACTACAGGGCACTCAATGCGCTCACCGTCAAGGACGCTTTTCCGATCCCGGTGGTTGACGAGCTCCTCGACGAGCTCCACGGCGCCAAGTTCTTCACCAAGCTCGACCTCCGGTCCGGTACCACCAGGTGCGGATGAGGCCGGAGGATGTGCACAAGACGGCGTTCCGCACCCACGACGGCCTCTACGAGTTCCTGGTGATGGCGTTCGGGCTGTGCAACGCCCCGGCGACGTTCCAGGCCCTGATGAATGACGTGCTCCGGCCGTTCCTCCGCCGCTTCGTCCTGGTATTTTTTGATGATATTCTCATTTACAGCAGGACATGGGCTGACCACCTCCGCCACCTTCGGGCCGTCCTCGACGAACTGCAACGCCACCAGCTCTTCGTCAAGCGCTCCAAATGTTCTTTTGGCGCGCCCTCGGTCGCCTACCTCGGCCATGTCATATCGGCGGCGGGAGTGGCCATGGACCCAACCAAGGTGCAGGCGATCCACGACTGGCCGGCGCCCCGCTCGGTGCGGGCAGTCCGCGGGTTTCTCGGCCTGGCGGGATACTACCGCAAGTTCGTCCACGGCTACGGGGCTCTTGCCGCGCCGCTGTCGGCGCTCCTCAAGGAGGGCTTCTCCTGGGACGACGCAGCCGCATCGGCGTTCGCGGCCCTCAAAGCCGCCGTCACGCCCGCCCCCGTCCTCGCCATGCCGGACTTCACCAAGCTGTTCACCGTCGAATGTGACGCGTCGACCGTCGGGTTTGGGGCGGTCCTGACTCAGGAGGGCCACCCAGTCGCGTTCTTCAGCCGACCAGTGGCACCCCGTCACCGCGCGCTGGCCGCCTACGAGCGCGAGCTCATCGGCCTCGTCCAGGCCGTGCGGCACTGGCGGCCATACCTCTGGGGGCGGAGCTTCATCGTCAAGACGGACCACTACAGTCTGAAATACCTCCTCGACCAGCGCCTCGCCACGATTCCCCAGCACCATTGGGTCGGCAAGCTCTTGGGCTTCGACTTCTCGGTGGAATACCGCTCCGACGCCACTAACGTCGTCGCCGACGCTCTCTCTCGCCGCGACACCGAAGAAGGGGAGGCCATGGCGATCTCGGCGCCCCGCTTTGACCTCATCGACCGCCTGCGCCATGCCCAGGCAACCGACCCGGCCCTGGTCGCCCTCTACGCCGAGGTCCGCTCGGGCGCCCGCGCCGCGCCATGGGCACTGGTGGACGGTATGCTGACCTACGATGGCCGCCTGTACATCCCGCCCACGTCGCCGCCATCCACAACGATGGTCACGAAGGCGTCCACCGCACTCTCCATCGCCTCCGGCGCGACTTCCACTTGCCCAGCATGCGCCGAGTCGTGCAGGCGTTCGTGCAGGCCTGTGGTACCTGCCAGCAGTACAAGTCCGACCACCTCAGGCCGGCAGGACTGCTGCAGCCGCTGCCGGTGCCGTCCGCAGTCTGGGCAGACATCGGCATCGACTTCATCGAGGCATTGCCCAAGGTGCAGGGCAAGACGGTCATCCTCTCCGTGGTCGACCGCTTCAGCAAGTACTGCCACTTCATACCGCTGGCACACCCCTACACAGCGGAATCGGTCGCCCAGGCGTTCTTCGCCGACGTCGTCCGTCTACATGGCGTTCCGCAGTCTATCGTCTCAGACCGCGACCCGGTGTTCGCATCCGCGTTCTGGCAGGAGCTTATGCGGCTCACGGGGACAAAGCTCTTCATGTCGTCCGCCTTCCACCCGCAGACGGACGGCCAGACCGAGGCCGCCAACCGCGTCATCGTCATGTACCTGCGCTGTTTCTCCGGGGACCGGCCTCGCCAGTGGCTCCGATGGCTGCCCTGGGCGGAGTATATCTACAACACCGCCTACCAGTCCTCTCTCCGCGACACGCCGTTCCGGGTGGTCTACGGCCGGGATCCCCCGACCATTCGCTCGTACGAGCCCGGCGAAACCCGAGTGGCCGCGGTGGCTCAGGAGATGGAGGACCGCGCCGCCTTCCCCGACGACGTCCGCTATCGCCTGGAGCAGGCTCAGGCGGCGCAGAAGCGCGTCTACGACCGCCACCATCGCCCGGTGTCCTTCCTGGTCGGCGACTGGGCCTGGCTGCGCCTACGGCAGCGTGCTGCGGCGTCCCTCCCCAACGCGCCCAAGGGGAAGCTCAAGCCTCGCTATGTCGGGCCGTATCAGGTCCTGGAGTTGATCAACGACGTGGCTGTCCGCCTCCAGCTGCCGCCTGGAGCTCGCCTGCACGATGTGTTCCACGTCGGTGTCCTGCGGAAGTTCATCGGCACCCCGCCTGCAGCGCCGCCCCCACTGCCCCCTCTCCTGAACGGGGCTGCTGTTCCTGCTCCCGCCAAGGTCGTGAAGGCACGAATCGCCCGGGGCGTGCGCCAGCTGCTCGTCGAGTGGCAGGGCGAGCCAGTGTCTGCTGCTACTTGGGAGGATTTGGAGGATTTCCGCTCTCGGTTTCCGACCTTTCAGCTCGAGGACGAGCTGGACTTCGAGGCGGGGAGAGATGTCATGTGCGGGAAAACGTACGCAAGGCGCAGGCGCGCCCGCGACGTTCGCCGCGCAGCTGAGCGCGCAGGGCGCGCGTTCCAGCAGCCCGAAGGGGCAACTTCCAGTGGCTAAAAATCAGGGATTAGATTGGGATTAGATTGGGAGTTGTTTTGGTTAGGCTATAATTAAGGGAATTCCTTTCCATAGTTTGTTGAGCCATTGGCTATATATTCTTGTAACCAGGGAAGAATGAGGAAGCAAGAATTAACCTATTCTCTCTCTCTCTCCCCTGCGTCTCCTAAGCCCAGCCGGCTGAGAGGGGTATAACCTCCGCCCTGGAAGACTCTGCCGGAGACTACGAGCTTCGTAGTCGAGGGCCAGCTACCCTAGACCACACCGCCCTTGACAGTTGAACAGCATAGAAGTAATAAGTAAGCTCATAAAGAAGATGTACAAAAACAAGACAGATAACTATTGTAGAGATATTTCATATTTGACATATAGGCATGTGAACTAGTGTGTGTGTGTGTGTGTGTGTGTGTATGCCATATTGATATATGATGTGATGGGCCTCAACTATAGAAGAACATGTATTGGTTTAGATGCAACGTGATTCATGAGTTCAAGATTATTATACTGGCAATTCATACATGTTGAGTCCATGCACGGGGCGTTTGCTGAAATCTGTCAACAGGATGCAGGTGCAGAAACAAAAAAAATTGTCACATTTATCACTCAACAGTAATCCTAAATTTTTTTTAAAAAAAACGTTCACGCCCAAATTAAAGAACCTACAACTCTAATACAGGTCAGCAAGGAACGCCACACAAAGTCAAACAAGGCAAAAAACATGTTGAGTCAAAGCTATTAACTCAGTACTGCCAACTTGAGCCTGCATGTTCTGTGCACCAACATAAAAAAAAAAACACAAGGACAAAAATCAGGAATGGATACTGTACAAAGAATCACAAAAGTAAATTAAAGATCGAATTCAAGTTAGCAGCGCCAGTCAATGAAGCAGGAGTTGAACTGATTTTGCCAGATTCTCTTGCTGATCGATGGTTAATATCAATTTCAATTTCACATGTTTAAAAAATTGCAGGACAAAAAAGTTCAATTATAATGGGAAATTGCCGACAAGCAGCCAAACTATTGCCATCTGATGAATCTATGTTGGTAACTACATACTAAGGTATCCATTCACTTGGGAGGGGGGCCATATCCAATGTCCAGAAAGTTCTCGCAACAAGTTGAGTATAGGATACATTTATGTACACAACAAATTAGTCCAAAGTCACTCATTTTCTTTCCATGACAAACTTCTGCGGTTCTGCCATGCCATTTTGTTCTGCCCAAATCACCCACGAGTGTCCTATTTACCTCTCTGTGATACACCTACCGCTAAATGTCCCTGCGTTAGCATACTGGTTTGACACATACTAGTATCAATATTGGGCCAACAACTTAAATCATGTTTCCTTAGATGGAGATCGTTTTCTGACTCAGCAAACTCAGGGGAATGGAGTGGTAGTGAGTGTGGTGCCAGCAAAGCACCTTATCGGAGTTCTTGTAAGGTCATGCTCGGTGTGAAATTGATGACTGATGAAACTATAACCAAGCGCCAGAGGATAAGACTGTGGCAGAATATGACGCTGGAATACAGAAAGAAAGGATTGTGACAGAATATATCCGCTAAAATTCAGAAGGATAGGACTTTGACCGGGCAATGGCTGGAATATACTGAGGCAATGGAGCAAGCCAACAGATTCAATTCAACCAGTCATAATCGCATTAACCATAGAAGGCTTCAATTCTGACGAATGTGGAGAATAAAGCGCATGGTCTCGCCACTTGTCGATGGGGACAACATGACAAAGACAAACGATTCAATCAACTGGGGTCGAAGAGCAAGAGCTATAGCTACGAAACGTGCCTGTAACCATCATTGGGTTAAGGAGCAGAACCGAGCACGGGGACGGAAAAACTGAAGATAAGGCGACGAACGCGTACCTTGGACGGGCGCATCTAGGATGAACTTACCACGAAGGCGAGGGACCGGGACTATCGAGCGTCAGATTGACGAGGTCCGCCGTCGCCACGATGACCGGTGACCGCCGACTCGCCGAGTCCACGCAAGCCCATCCCTCGGTGCTCAAATGAAACGAGTTAACGAGGGGAGGGTACTACTGGGTTCAGCGGACGGACCGCGATGTCGCGGTGGCCGCTGGTGGTTCAAACCAAAAACCAGGTGATGGCTGCGGTTGGTCGGAGCGGCGGCCTAGTGGCTCGGCAAACTTGCGCCGCCGAACTCCCGTGGATTGGACAGGCGGGGCCCGGCAGCTGGGCGCTCGAGGAGTCGAGGGGGGAGCCTCAGGGGGAGATGTTTGACTTTGACTTTGATCCACAAACTTCATCATAGAGCAGCTCGACAAAAAACTGAAATTTATGGAGTACCTCTTTAGGTGCTCTCATAACTCCACCCTTTTTCCTCGAACTGAGTGCGTAGACCTGAAACCGTTTGGCTAAAAAACGTGGAGCGGAGCTGGAAAACGTGGAGCAGAGCAGTCCCAAACACCCCCTTACTTCCACCCAAAACCTAATTTTTTTCAAAATTCCCATCACATCAAATCTTTAGAGACATGTATAAAGTATTAAATATAGACAAAAATAAAAAGTAATTATACAATTTGATCGAAATTTATGAGACGAATCTTTTGAATCTAGGCCTTGTTTAGTTCCAAAAACTTTTGGGAAATCGACACTGTAGCACTTTCATCTGTATTTGACAAATATTGTCCAACCATGGACTAACTAGGCTTAAAAGATTCGTCTCGCCAATTCCGACTAAACTGTGCAATTAGTTTTTATTTTCGTCTACATTTAATACTCTATACATATGTCTAAAGATTCGATGTGATAGGGAATCTGAAAAATTTTGCAAAATTTTTTGGAGCTAAACAAGACCCTAGTTAGTCCATGGTTGGACAATAATTACCACCAACAAACAAAAGTGCTACAGTGTCACGAAATTTTTTACTTCGGTAACTAAACACGGCCTTTCTCTACTAGTAGTTCAAAAAAAAATAGTTGTCACATCATATACTCCCTTCATAACTATAAAGAAAGTCGTTTAGGACAACAACACGGTATCTAAAGTCTAACTTTGACTCTTATTTTTATAAAAAAAATATTTATCAAAAAGTGGTACATGTATACTTTTATGAAAGTATTTTTCAAGACAAATCTATTCATAAGTTTTTCACATTTCCAAATTCAACAACTTAAAAGTTATTTATGATTTATATTCCCAATGTTTAACCTAAACTTTGTCCAAAATGACTTTCTTTATAGGTATGGAGGGAGTATATCGATATATATTTTAAGTATTAAATGTAAAATAATTAAAAAATAATTACATAGCTCGTCTAAAGACAGCAAAACTAATTTATTAAGTCTAATCAATTTGTCATTAACATATGTTAGTTATCATAACAATTATGATTAATTATAGGTTAATTAGACTTAAAAGTTTCGTCTCGCAATTTACAACGAAACTATGTAATTAGTTTTTTTTATATTTAGAAAAAAGTTTAATCCATGAGCGGTGCAAAGCCGCACCGAGCTAGCTTGGTATATTAACGAACTACTAAACCGAGGTGAGCTTGGTCAGTATCCATCGCTAGGACGGATCATGTGGATCTCTAAGATGAAATGTTTCTAAACCCAAACACCCACAAGGGTCCTTCGTACAGCATGAGGAGCTTACTCTGTCACCAACAAATACTAACGAAAAGTTAGCTTGAATATGAAATTTTTAAAATAATGATGGAGATATTTGAAACTTGAGACGAGTGACGCGCGAAGCCGCCTCAAGGCGGCTCGTCGTCGACGCCGTACCGATCGACTCATCGGCAGTCCCCTTCCAGGTCTCGAGCGCTTCGAGTCTGTCCAAGGCGGTGGTCATCATGTCCTGGAATCCCACGAACTGCTACGCCATGAACCTGTTTTGCCTTAGATGGGGCGTGGGGTCGGGATTAGGAGCGCTCCTAACCGCCCCGTTTGCAGGTTAGGAGCACTCTGGTCCTCACATTTGGCCAATCCATGCCCTGAACGGCGATTGCTCTAACAACTAAGATCAGGTAATGAAATCCACCTGAGGACATTTTGACAGGACGCATCACGCATCAATGCAACAAGGGAACTCACAAGGACTAGCACCTTCTTCCCATTAAAACAACAACACTTCCTCCCATTCACGTATATGATTTAGTATAGGCAAAAAGAAACTCAAGCCCATAACTGAAACCCTGGATCGAAATCAGACGAGATGGCAATGAGAATAAATAAAAAAGAAATATATCTACCTCCACCGAGCAGAGAGGTGTCGAGGATGGAGCCTCCACCACTGCCGCCGTCGTCGCCGCTGCCGCCGCCAGATCTGTGACGGGCAGGGAGGTACTCGTGCGCAGGAATCCAAGATAAGGCCGTAGTGTGAGGGAAGTGGCGGAGGAGGAGGATGAGGAGGGCGGTGGCGGCAGCAGCGACGACGACGACTGGGCAGGGGGCGGCGGTGAGCAGCTGAAGCTACGAGGGAGTCGGAGGGTCAACCCGAGGATCACCGGGGGTCGACAGGGTCACGACCCTTTAGGCCCTCTTCTGCTCTGGGTCGACCCGATTCGATCCATTGGCTAATTCCAGGTGCGGGTCGGCTTTAGAAACGGGTCGAACCGAACCCGTTGCAGGTATAGGCAGCCATATCCAAGTGATATTTGGGAGGATTCTTCTTCTTCGGCGCTAGCGGATTTTGGGGGAAAAATTTATGATCAAATCAACCGAGCTCCAGATAACAAATGTTACGATCTCATATAACTGAATGGAATTGGAGAGAAACGTAGCAAGAATCTAGGGGAAGAACTGGATGGAACACGGCAGAATCCGTGGGTTTGGATTTCTTAGGGGGAAACCAGAGTTCTGTTCTTCGTTAAAGAGTTCGTTACATTACAACGGTGCCGCTTGCAACGGAGGCAGACAGCCGCACTCACCCACACACTACGGCCCGGTAACAATATAGCCCAAGGCCCATGGGCCATAACACGGAGGTCTTCTAACGCACAGAACAGCAGCCTGTCTGTCCCTGACCACCTCCATGCCATGCGCCCATGCCCCACGCCCCCAAACCCGAACAACTGACCCAACGCGGCAACGCCAACGAACGAACACAAGAAGGGCCGCTCCCCCGCCGCCCAAACCTGGCGCATCCCATGGGACCAGCCCGCCGTGCCCTCCGCACATTCGCCAGCCGGCGCACGGCCGCCTAACCTTCCCGCCCGGCCCTGCTCGCAGCCGACGTCGGCATTCGGCACGCCTGCGACCGACCGGCGATCGGTCCGGCGGCATGGCGCGATCCGTCGATTGCGCCTCCGACAGCTCGGTCAAGAACGTGGCGCTGGACACGCTGTTCCTCATCGTCCTCCAGGCGGCCGTCGTCATCGCGCTCGGCAAGTTCATACACCTCGGCCTCCGCCGCCACAACCTGCCCAGCGCTACCTCCCAGATCATCGTACGTAGTACGTGTCATGCACGCACGCATACAATGCCTTTCATCGGGGCGTTTGCGGACCCCGAATGCATGGATTCTGCTGTTAATAATTCGAGTTCGTTCGTTCGGTTTCCAGGCGGGGATCATCGTGGGGAGCCTGGGCCTGCACGACGTGATCGTGCACGTCGACGTGGAGAACGCGGAGGACACCTACGGCCGCTACGTGTCGGAGGCGCGCATCTTCTACATGTTCTACGTCGGCCTGGAGGCGGACGTCGGCGCGCTGTGGAACGACATGCGCCGGGCCACCGTCTTCACGTACGCGAGCGTCGCCACCTGCCTGCTCCTCGCGGCCTTCGTCTCCGGCGGCATGTACGGCAGCATGATGCACACCCCGGTGAGGTCGCCCGAGCTGCTGGCCGCGGTGCTCATGCTGTCCATCGCCGACACCGCCTCCGTCGACGTCTCGCGGATGGCCAGCGAGATGGGGCTCGCGGCCACGCCCAGCGGCCGCCTCGTCGTCGCCACGGCGATCGCGACCAACATCATCTGCATCGTCGGCGAGGGGGTGTTCTCCTGCATGAAGCTGGCCTCCAGCAGGACCCCGGACTACAGCGCCCCGCAGCGGCTGGGGCTGGGCATCCTCGCGCTCATCAAGGTGGGCGTCGCCGTGACGGTGCTCCGGGTCGTCGTGGTGGCGTTCTTCAACCGGCGCAACGCGGGGCGGCACCGCGTCGGCAACTGGGAGCTGGTGCTGCTGCTCTTCGCCGTGTCGTGCGTCGGCAACTTCCCGCAGCGCGTGGGGTTCGACGGGATGCCGGTGAGCCTCCTGCTAGGGCTTGCGTTCCCCAGGGAAGGCCCCGTGGCGAGGAGCATCATCGAAACGCTGGCGTACCCGCTCCACGCCCTCGCGCTGCCCTTCTACTTCGGCGCCATGGGGATGCGGCTTAACTTCAGCGCCATGTCGGGCGCCATCCTGGTGCCGGCGACCCTCCTGACGCTGCTCGGCTTGATCGGCAAGTGCGCCGGAACCATGGCCGCCGCCAGGTTCCTCCAGATGCCGACCGCCGACGCCCTGCGCTTGGGCGTCCTGCTCAACATCAAGGGCCACGTCAACATGATCGACATGAGCTTCGCCAGTTCCGAAGGGGTACGGTAATGCATTTCTCATTTCTCTGCTCTGGCGCGCCCCCGCCACAACAGTGCTGCGTGCACGTGTAAGACTGATGGATCTGAGCATGAGTACTGATGTTGCTGCTCACGTGTGCAGATCTGGGCGGAACAGGCGCTGATGGCGATGGTCGTCGGCAGCATGATCAGCACCATAATCGCGGGGCCAGTGTTCGCCGTGGTGTTCCGCAAGGAGAAAGAGGCGTACGAGTGCAGCCACCAGGCGCTGGAACACATGGGCACGGACCAGGAGCTGCGCATGCTCGCCTGCGTGCACGGCGCGCGCGGCACGCCGGGCATGCTCAGCCTGCTGGAGCTGCTGGCGAGCAAGCCCCACGCGCAGCCCACCATCCACGTCCTGCACTTCTTCGACGTCGCGCGCAAGCACGACGGCCCCAGGCACTACCACCAGACGGTCCAGGACAGCGAGCATAAGCACATGAGCCGCCGCAAGGACGCCACCACGCAGGTGAACTGGGCCGTCGACGTGTTCACCTGCGCCAACGGACTCGTCATCCGCCAGATTGACACCGGTGACCGCGGCAGCGCCGTGAACGCCAAGACCATCCGCCGCTGGACGGAGGACGTCCGCTCGGGCATCCTGCTGATTCCCTACCACAAGGAGCAGCACTACGACGGCACCATGGTCTGCCGGCGCGAGGACCGCCGCCAGCTCAACCTCAAGGTGCTAGAGCACGCGCCGTGCACCACGGCCATTCTCGCCGACCGCCCGTTCCGGAGAAGCGGCACCAGCTTCCAGCTGCCGATCAAGATACTGACAAGCAACCAGGGCGACGAGAAGGTGACGACCCACGTCGCCGCCGTCTTCCTCGGCGGCCCGGACGACCGCGAGGCCGTTGCCGTCGCCTGCCGCCTCGCCAAGAACGAGTCCGTCAGGCTCACAGTCGTCCGCTTCGTGCTCCGCGAAAGCACGGACGACCGCGTCGCGACGACGAGCGCCGACATCGACGGGGATGTGTCCGTGGTCGTCGACGACCCGGACGAGGAGTGCGTGTCGGAGTTCCAGCGCGAGTACGTGGCGAAGGAGCGCGCGGAGTACGCGGAGAAGGCGGTGACGGGGCCCATGGACGTGGTGGAGGCACTGCGCGGGATGGCCGGCGCGTATGCGCTGGTGGTGGCGGGGCGTGGCGGGCGGCAGCCGGCGGAGCTGGTGGTAGGGCTGGAAGGGTGGGCGGAGTGCGCGGAGGTAGGCCCGGTCGGGGAGATCCTGGCCTCGGACGAGTCGCTGGAGATGGGCTCCGTGCTTGTTGTGCAGCAGAAGACCGTGCCCCCGTTCCACCTGGACCTGCCGCCGCCTGCTCCGGCGAACTGACACTGCGAAATGCACAAACGATCTCACAAAGAAAAAAAAAACATAGCTGTGTATAAGTAGATAACTCGTAGAAGACTAGATGAAAAAAAATTGCATGTAAATGAACAGTGTAATCAACATTTGGGGGAAAGAAAAAGATATCGGCCGCTGACTCTGATAAGATTCTCCCTGTCCTGGGTTCGTCATGGATGTGGTATCCTATTCTGTCTTGTGTGCAACCTCAATTTGGCCCGTTCGAAAGCGCCGGTATCTGGGTCTCGCTGACGCCTGCCGGAATTAACTAGGGCAGATCCCTAGCTCGATTTCAGCAGCGCGGGCTGGCATGGCAGCCACGAGCCTTAGGAGTCTACGAGACTACGACTACTTAACAATGGCTCGCGTGGCGCCGATGGTCGCCACCCGCTCCGCCTTGGCTTCGCCTCCGAGCACTCTCCTGCACCATGGCGCACTCCGCCTTGGCGACGGGCCCCGTCTCCTGCGCCATTGACCCTGCCATGGTTCTCTCTCACAAGTTCCCCGAGGTCACACGGCTTTCGCTAACTCTCCGTCCTCGATCACCGGACTCTTCTGGCTTGACGAGAGCTGCTCTCTGTTCTGCAGGTCGCGTCCGCGTACGATGAGAGGTCGCCGCCGCCCACGATCTGCTCGATGGAACGTCCCAACGGCTGCTCGGAATGGCTGATGCATTTTTCACTTGGTTGGTGCAGGGATGTAGCACTGTACGCGCTGGGGGTGGGAGCTTGCAGTGCAGATGCAGCGGATGAGAAGGAGCTTCAGCTGGTGTACCACAGGGATGGGCAGTCTTCCATTAAGGTGTTCAAGAGTGGGGGCGTGTCCGCTTGATATTTTTTTTCCTTTTAACCATTGCATTGCATTCAGGTAAAGTTTTCTTTGCCCTTGAGGGCATATGCCCTCACTCTCCTATTGAGAAGTGTGCAAACACACATCTCAATGCGAAACTGCTTTGAGATGTGTGTTTGCACACTTCTCAAAGCGAATCCAATGGGTGGGAGAGTGAGGGCATATGTTGCATTCATCGTAGTGTTGAGAAGAGTGTTCAAATCCTAATTCAGGCAGGAGTAATTCCTGTGTTGTGCCCATCATCTGGTGCAAACTGAATTTGGGTTCCTAGTTGCTGGCTGTTTGTCAAAACTAGCTCAACATGGAACGTGAATACTTGTAGCTGGGTCAGGTCAACTTGGAGGCTATTAGGCCTCCTGGAATTTTATATGGTACACACCATAAAAAGCACTTCTTTTTCTCCAATCACAGATTAAGCCTCTGATCTAGTTACTTTACCTTCAATGTCAGTAATGCATAAGAATCTTCATGTCAGAGAAATCTCTGTAGGCATACAACACGATGGTTTTACGTACGGTTGCTTGTACATAAACTCCCTTTCCCCTACTTAATTGAAAGGCACATCTCCTACCAAAAAGATAGTTTTACGTACAGTTTACTGCACGCAAAATCAACAGTTGTTTAGTCATAAGTCTGAAGTAACAGCCTAACAGGTGTAAATTACTTTATGCTCATGCTACCATGGACCTATGTATCGCACTAGTGCACTGTTGTTTCTTACTGTGAACTAAATATTTTAATGAATTTCATTGGAGTCTATTTATATATGGACGTTTCTATATCTGCCAGCTATTTGTTGGAAGTAATTGTCCCTTGCATGTTGTGCAGGTTTTACCTACTTTTATTTCTGTACTTAATGCAAAAACTGGCGATGGGTTTTACATGGATGTCCCTGGGCTTCAGTAAGAATACTGTTCACATATTTACCGAGCTTAATCGTTGGGTTACTGTGGTTTCATTAAAGTTACACAGTATTTGACCTTTTTTTACCTCTACTCAGTCAATCCTTGCTAGGGTATTGTCAATATTCTTACACTTGAACAATTTGGCTTGTCTCCAGCTATGACCCAGCACTTTTACTGCATGGTCAGCAATACATGGAGATATATAGACCAATTCCTTCACGAGCTAATGTAAGTTGTACACCAAAATTGTTAGCCTTGAAAGAGTAACTCTTCATGATCTATGGGTTAACATGTGATGTGTCGTAATCTACAGAGCAGATGGTAAATTTCTTTTAAAAAAACAGGGTTTACATCCTCTTTATCATAAATTGACAGACAGAAGGCTCATATGCCTGCATTTAAATAAATCTATCATATTTCCCTTACTATTTAACAGATTTTACAATATTACTATTTTGTACCCCAAAATGTGATTGAACTTTTTCTTGTCCCCAGGTTGCTAACAAGATTAGAATAGCTGGTTTGCATGATCGAGGTATTCTTGCTGTGATATTTGATCACTCAGTTTTGATTATTTTGTTTCTTCTTTGTTCTTTCTATTTCCATGGTATAAACTATGTGGCCAAGGTTGAATATTTGACTATTGTTGGCTGTTAATAGCACTAATTCACCCATTTAATCTGAGCCCCTTAGTTAAACTAGTGATGCGATCATGCGATATATGATATGTGAGCAAGATCTCTATGGTCCCAGACCATGAAAAGTTTTTTCTCCTTCCAGTTTTGAAGATTTATTCTGTTATAGGCCTATTGCAGCTTGCTAGTTTGAAATTTGGGCTGTTTCAGTGTTATCCGTAGTAATGTTCCAAAAATGCAAAAATATGAAGAAAATATTTTACTAGGACCATAATTCCTTGTATCTGTAACTTGACTAAGAACTCAAAAGAATTTCCTTTTTAATGTTGAGTTCATGATTACACCTGTACTTCTTATGCTCAAATACTTTGTTGAGAAGTGACCAATATAAATGCATGTGTTGATTGGAACAAGTACATGGTTAATGTTGCTCTTTTGCAAAAAGTTACACTTCATCTAAAATGCCATGTCCCTCTTTTGCAGGGAAGGCCGCTATTCTTGAAGTTGAAACACTAACCTGCCTTGAAGGTTCTGGTGAAGCTTTGTGTATGAATAGGTCGGTACTTTCTTGGAACAATTGAGCTTATACAACTTTACTGGAATGAGCGAATAACCCATTGATGCAACACCTGGCGCAGGAGTACTATCTACTTGCGTGGTGCTGGTGGCTTCTCTAACTCTTCACAACCGTTCTCATATGGCACTTATCCTTCTAATGAGGTCAGAGATGTCACGTTTCCAGATTCCACACCTTTTGCTGTGTATGAAGATCGCACCCAGAAATCCCAGGCATGATACTTCATTCCATATGTAAATTTCTTTCTGGAGTTGTATTTTTTTTTTGAAAGGAATGGCAGGAGCTCTGCCTCTCAATTAAGGAAGTAAAGAGAAAGTTTTATGTACAGTTTAAGGAAAGAGCTGCTGAAAAGCATAGCACTCAGAGAAAAACAAACTCCAGAAAAAACTAGCCTACTCTCTGAACAGCCCTTTCTCTTTGCGTTATGTCTTCTTTAACTTTTGAAGCAACCTGCAGCGCCGACTCATATGCATTGTTGAAAATTCTACGATTTCTCTCCTTCCAAAGATTCCAGCAAGTGTAAATGACCAAGCCGTTGAAGCGCCTTCTTTCTTCTCTTGTGATTTTTGGTACGGTCTCCTCCCACCATGAACTCAGGCTAGAAGGGTCTTGGTGGAAGCAAACATGCAGGAGAGCTGCTTAACTTTATATTTCCATTATTTGTACAGCTCTTCTTTGTAGTTTTATTTGTTTTGTTGAATTTTTTTGTCCTACATGGAAGGCATCTCAAACTGCGAATTCTCTTTTTGTTCCTCAACAAAATATCTTTCAAGGTTGTTACTACATTTAGCAGTGCCATTTCTCTTGTCAAATTTGACACACAGCTGCAGATTAGAAAATATTGATCAAAATGTTACAAAGTTGTCCTATTTCAAATCTCTGAGGTTTCTCTCTGTTGATTCAGGCACTACTCTGCGCCTTGTCTGCCTATTTTCATCCCTTGCATTCAGATCCTATCTTTGCTCAGTCTGCTGGGTATGTTGCTTTAGCTACTAGTTACTCAGTACAACTCATCTTCAGTTCCAGTTTGGAAATAAAAGCATTATTTTTTTTGAACGTAAAGTAAAAGCATTATTACTAGAGTTTTTTGCGTTTCTAGAGAGTTATTACTAGAGTTTTACTATTTTGCATAAAATCAACTTGTTATAAATCTCTATCCACTGCCTTGGATCAAGGGTATAGTTTGCACTGTAATCCCTAGTGTTCTTGACTTCCTTATATATATGTTTATCTGACTTAGGCCACGTTCGGTTGAAGGGGAATGTGCTCTCTGGAAATATTCCAGCAGGATTCGTTATACAATTTGAATACGCTTCAATGAATAGGAATTATTCCTGGCCTGGATTTAGCTGAAACGAACGAGCCCTTAATGGGCCAGCGCCAGCTAACCAACTAATCCTGGCGTTGGCTATTGCTAAAGTAGCTGCAGCTGCTGTTCACGTGCTGTGAATCCTCAGATCCTCCTTTGGCCGAAGCACACGATAAATCAATGCATTTTTTTGATGCTGAAGTAATGTCAATTTCATGTTGTTAAGTTGGTAGTCGGTAGGACTATACAAGATAGGTTAGAGTTTTTGCTCCATTTCTGGATGATCTCTAGGTTTACGACTGTCTGAGGTCTAAAGTCAAATGTATTTGTACATCTATCTGATCCATCTTTCATGCACAATTGCATTCTCAAACAGATTAACCTGAACTTAAAACTTGAAGGTTTACACGCCCAATAATGCCTGGACTGTCAACGCTTGGATTCGCCGTTCGAGCTGTCATGAGGTCATTCTGCAACATGGAACCAACAGCCGTGAAAGGTATCTCCTGCCGGTTCCTGCACCATGTCTACCCAGGGGAAACTCTGGTTACTGAGATGTGGCTTGAAGGACAGAGGTAATGGCATGTTTTTTCGCAGCATTTTGATTCGATAGAGCTCGATGAATATATTCCACGTTTTTTTTGAGGGAATATTCCACGTTTTTGTTTTCAAGTCGAAGGGTGTACTACAGAACTAAGGTGAAAGAGCGCGGTCCAGCAGTGCTCTCAGGATACGTGTTACTCCAAAACGTCCCTTCATCACTGTAAGCCTGTAAGGTGAACGAACTGTATCCTGTGCTCTCAGTCACAGCAGTGTCATCTCAGGAAAGGAACCGCATCAAAGTCGTCTCAAGAGTTGACAAACAAGGGACAAGGCAATTTCTTTCAGCTGGTGGTTTTTACCATGAGTTATTGTCGAGTGGTTTAGGAACCCAAATCTTTGGGGAATGGGTTGCAGATTTCCGATTGTGAATTTGTAATAAAATCCTGTGTAGGCATCCATGCATTCCTCGTGCAGTATCCTTGCCATGTTGTCATGATATTCTTTGTTATTGCTTGTCTTATGAGTATAGTTGTCTCCGATGTTTGAACACACACCATTTTATGAAATTACTATTATGTATGCTTGTGTTGAGCCTGCTTTAAGAACAGAAGATGAGGTTGTCTTGATCCACACAGGCTCTATATTTTTCACACGTAACAGCACGGTGCATATTTTGATAGCAAAATTTTGAAAGATTGGTCATTAAATTACACATTATTCTCACGTCAATTACGTTAGTATCTCGTACAAGCAGCCGGAAGATTATTAATGCAATCGGAAGATTATCAAATTTATCAGTCTTTTACTTCAAAAGTCAATTCCATTGACTGAATCAGCCGGAAGATTATTAATGCAGTCAGAACTGAAGTGGCGTCAAAGCGAAGCAATGTGCCAACGGCAGATCGGGGATCCCAGTTAGGTCGTTGTGCCCTACCTGTCAGTGACAAACCGGTTATCCAAATCCAACTCGGCGGCTGCCGCCTGCCGCAGCCGCAGCAGCACCACCGTCGACGACTCTGACCTCTCCCTTTCAGATTCCCCTTCCACGTCACCTCCTCACGGCATCAACTCCCCTCTTCTTCGTCTCCTACAAGTAGCCAGACACCACTCCCACTTCGCCGGCGATCGCTGAGAGCGACGAGGCGCAGCATACGGCATACGGGCACGGCGAGCCATGGCGACCAGCTCCAAACCCGCCGCGCCCGTGGACCCCAAGTTCGTGCTGGCCCACAAGTTCCCCGAGGTAGAAGTCCCGCCACTCTTCCTCGCAACCTCCCCTCCCCGCCTCCGCGCTCACGTCCTCCTATCCCCTCCTGTGCTGCGCAGGTGTCCTTCGACTACGACGAGAGGTGTGGCCCCGCTCCATCCACGACCTGCCCGAGCCCGACTGCGTGCCTCCCGATTTGATAAGACCAGCTTCTGTAATTGATTCGCAGGGATGTAGCGCTGTACGCGCTCGGGGTTGGCGCCTGCGGCGATGACGCCGTCGACGAGAAGGAGCTCCACTTCGTGTACCACAGGGACGGGCAGCCAAACATCAAGGTCAAACTTCCCCTCGGTTTCCCTCCCGTTTTGGTAATAATTGGTAGGCTGGTAGCTGTTGTTGTGACTCCAGTTTTTGGCCGTTCTGTTGTTGGTTTGGTGTTTTATGCATACCGTATATGGTTTGGTGTTCTATGCAAACCGTATATTGCCTCGTTGAATCTGTACTTCGGCATTGAGATTTTACTGTAATTTGATGTTGAGTTACATTCTAAAGTCATATTAAACTAGATCCTGCCGACACATAGAGGTATTTTACAATTTGTAGATAGGTTCCTTGTTGCCAATTATCAAAACCTTGTCTTACTTGCTGCTTGAGGTTGGAAAATTTTGGCCCTTAGCTTGACTGTATCCATCCCAGATTTATTTCTGCAAGTTAAGTGGCTTAAGGTGCCCTGAATAAATTGGATGAAAATGGAGACAAACAAGACAACAGACAAGGAACTGTGTGTCCATCTATCTATTATCTTTGTATTTGTCCAACAAAAGAAGCCTCCATGTTAATTTTAAAGTCCTAGAAATTACCATGTTGATCTGAGAAAATAAAACCAAAATAACCCTATACATGTTGATAAATTACCCACACTGACATTAAGCATGTTACTTTTTGTAAGAAGAAAAAGATATGCACCTTTAATTTTGTGGGTCCAAACAATGGAGGCTGAGATTAATTTGATACATTGCAAATTTAGAAGATTGCATGAGTGTGAGCTGCGAGCAGAATAAATATTTTGAAAAGAAATAAAAAAATAGAGTCCCAATAATGGAGGAAACAATGTTCAATATGTACAGAAATGCAAAATTATCTCTGAAGTCCTCCTAATAGTAATAAACGGTCCCAATACATGATATACCAATGCCAAAAGCTGGAATGTTGGATCATTCATCTCCCTCAAGGAATTGAGGTAAAGCCATACACAGCCTCTGGTGCTGCGTCAAGATCAATGCTGATGTGTTCCTTTAGCTCAAGTTGGGCATTAAATGCCACTACATACCACAGCCATGGACAGTTGGACATCGCCTGAGCTTAATATATGAGTTTGTGTTGGATATCATGTGAAATTTAATCCAGTAATTATATAATTTGCATTGAGCGCCCACCAAGTCCAAGAGAATCTTTTGACAGAAAGTTAACTCGCACAAAATTAAAGACTACAAAAGGTATTGGCAATGGAAAAAGGTACTAGGTGATGAAGGGATTTTGAGCTATATGAAATGACTTCGGTGCTTATTTTGTTTTTACTTTGTCTTGATCCTGTGTTAGCAAGTCTTGTATTAACTTCTTTCGTAGAAAATATATGACATGGTGCATAGATGGGCTGCATTGATGCCATACTTTTTTTTCCTGATGATGTTTTTTTTTTAAAACTGATAGGCCATTGATACTTGCTGACATATTTGCATATGGTTGGAAGTGTTCTGAAATAAATTTTTTTTTTGGCATAGGCATATTAGATAATCCCTCCATCTACAAATTCAATTTAAGGATATATTAAGGAAGAAGGGAAATGACTGTGATGTCTTCAATGAATCATCAAGATTACAAAGATGCAATTAACACCTGCCTTTTCTACTCATACCATAAATTGCAGGTGCTAAACACTGGTTACATTGACACAAAATACATTATTGCCAACAAAATAAAACTGCTGCCGAATTAGTGATGTGGGAGGGGGAGGGGGCGGATTATGTAAAAAATGCTTACATTTATGAACAAAACTTGAATGCTAAAAAATACCAAAAGTACAAGATGTTTCTTCTGGGTAGAATATATACCATGCAAAAGTAGGAACATTGCATATTCTTTTCTATAATTGTTCGAATTGTAAAAAAAAAAACAGGATTGCATATGCAAACGATATTGACATCAACAAGTAAAAAATAGCTCTACAAATTATTGACTATGTATATTTAATTAACAGAGTTTCAAGTTTGTAAGGGTTGATGCTTCCTTTGTGCTAATCAATATTTGAACTAATATTGTTTACATATTAAAAATATACAGTTGTCATTATAACTTCACAATTGCATGGGCCAGTTTGCTAGTTGTTTATGATTTTTTAGACAACAAAATATGTTCTCTTACTGCATGAGAAAACACCAAATATTTTGTTTGTGATTAAGGCATCAATAAATGTTCACAATGAACCTTTAGAGCTTATAGTGACAAAAGAACACTGACTTCGTGCAAGGCGTGATTGAAATCAATGAAGTTCCATTTGTGTATGAATGAGAACCAGTAGATGTTTTTTAGGTTGCACAATAGTCCTCTGTTTTGGTTCTGGGACCTGTATTCCATAGAAAACAAATTGTTTGGATAGCTTTCAGTGAATTCAAATGACCTGGCAATGTGTTAAAGCATCAACAGTCAAGAACTACGTTGAGCCCTGCAGGGAGTTTATGTGACTCTCATATGGGGATATGTATACTCAAAGAAGTGAAAGATGGATTTTCATGTCCTTTTATCTCTTTTATTCATGTGTCTTAGTCGTCTATAAATTCTGAACGAGACATTTGAAAGGTACAAGACTAATACATTAATATTTTTGTATTTTTTTTCATTAAAATGCAGGTCCTTCCTACTTTTGTTTCTTTATTTCCCAACAAGAACAGCAATGGGCTTGGATTTGTTGATGTGCCTGGCCTTAAGTAAGGGTTACATAAAGTAATAGCTTTTGAGATTCACCCTCTCTATTATGTTTCTGCTGCAATTCTTCTTGGCCCTTGTTTTTCATTTCCATAGGTGTGCAGTGTTCAGGTTTTGTCAGGTCAAATTGGCCAACACTTTTGAGTGTACATTTATTGTTACGATAATTTACTTTGTTCTCTGTTCTCCAGCTTTGATGCAAGCCTTCTACTGCATGGTCAACAATACATAGAGATCTATAGACCAATCCCTTCATATGCCAGTGTAAGTAGCTTTACAGTTCTCCAAAGTTTGTGTTAATATCTTTGTGCTGGGAGATTATCTAATTTTGGTGATTAAAAGCATTATTTATGAGAGTTTCAGATTTCTTGTCCAGAAATGGCTAGATTGGTTCCTTTGGATGTGGATTAACCAACTGGAGTTTCATCTCGTCTAAACTGGATTGTTTTCAATTTATTTTTGCATGCTCATTAGTTATGACTATGGGTAGGTCAATTCAACAGCTAATGTTGATGCCGTCCTGTAAATAGAATGATTACAGTGCTCAATTTTCTTGTTCTATTCAGCATTTAGGACAAAACATTCTTGAGCGGCCCGTTTCAACTTACTGAAGCAATTGTCTCTTGTATTCATTGTTCAGGTTGTAAACAGGGTTAAAGTAGCTGGTTTGCACGACAAAGGTACTTGCTCCCCACCCAACCTGAATTGATAAATTTGTTACTGACCGAATGGTATGAATACCTTTTTGCCATTCACGCTTCTTGCTTCTTTTCATCCTTTTTATGGTAGCTCTGACTCATGTTATTTCTTGGTATCAAATATTTAACATTTGGTTGAACTAGGGGGGAAGTTCAGCATTTTGTTATAGACTAACAGTTGTCCATCTTGAGATAATAAGAACCACAGATTTATTTTTGCACAGCAATGAATGACAGACATCATAAAGCTACAAACCATTTCCATAAAACCATATAACGAAGAACAGTATACCTTAACCCTTCATGTGAAGTGCCTCAAATAAAACCTGTCTATTATCATGTGATTGTTTTGTGCTTCTTGCAGTAGAATTTTGAAGTTGCAGTTTTGTTTTTAGAGGAATGAAGGGTTCTAGTGAAAAAGATCTTTATTTGTCAACTACATTTTTTTTTGACACGAGGAATCTTCCCATTCCCATTGCACCCAACAGAAATACAGCATTCGAGATATTACAGAAAGTAGTTTAAGACGTTTAAGATGGCTACCATAATCTGCCACATAACTCGCCTGTATCAGACGACTAACAACGCAAGACCTAGATACCAGGCATTCAGATTGTCAACTACACCCTGTGTAACTATTAAGTTGGTCCTTTCAATTTGACCCCTCTGCTTAAAAGTGTCCACCACCCACTCCTGCAGTAATTTTTGGTCAAACTGCTGAAGACTTAGCAACTTGAGTTTTAATTATCATAAATGGCATCCTTTAGACGATTTCACCACTGATCTGGCATCCTTTGTGCCATTTTACCATAACTGCCAAAATACTCCACGGGATTATATTCAATTTCATTGAATTGATTTTACCGAGGCACTATTTTAATGTGCAGGGAAAGCAACTGTTCTTGAGCTCGAAACTACCACAAGCCTCAAAGAGTCTGGAGAAATTTTATGCATGAACAGGTCAGTATGATGCCCATTTTATTTCAGGCTCCCAATAGAGCACCATAACCTACAAAAAACAATTATCTTAGTTTGTAATGCAGGAGTACTATCTACTTGCGTGGTGCTGGAGGGTTTTCAGACTCTTCGCGACCATACTCATATGCTACTTATCCTGCTAATCAAGTTTCTCGCATTTCTATTCCCAATTCGGCACCTTCTGCAGTATATGATGACCAAGCAAAGCAATCCCAGGCATGTTACTTTATTTGCTTGTGCAGTACTGCAATAACTCGTCTTTGATGCTAATAATGCGCAACTCATATCTCACACTGTGATAACTTTTTGTATAGCCTGTTTTGATGTACTGGCATCATTCACAGTACAATTCAGTGTCTGTGCTTTCAAGTGTTTTAAGTTCTGTGTTATTTGGCCAAGATCCCAAGTGAACAAGTTTTAAATTTTTTTGCAAATGAAATCAGTTTCTCAGTTTGTTAACATGAGTGTTGTTATGCAAAGCCTAATTCTTTCCCCTTTTTTTAATTAGGCATTATTATACAGGCTATCTGGGGATTACAATCCTTTGCATTCAGACCCTGATATTGCACAGCTTGCTGGGTATGCCTCTTCAGATTGCTATCTATCTTGTATTTATAGTCATATTTGACATCGAGGAAGTATTTGGGGGTAGATGTTGGACTGAGAAGCTCTCAGTTTCAGGTTTCAGCCTATGCTCTCTTAGCACTTGTCCAAGTTAAGCACTTATATTATATAATCTCAGGAACCAGGTAACTAATCACCTAGAAGTATTATAGGGAGTATTAACTACAGGGCTCCAGCTCTCACTTGCTGTATTAACTTACATGCTTACCTCTGAAAAAAAGTGTTCCTTGATGCCTTAACCTTGCTAACCATTCTCTACATTAGTCCATGGTTAGCACTTATCAGGCACACTGACATTGGTTTGGATGTTTTAGACGAAAATGAAGGATTCCTTGATGCCTTAACCTTTAGTTACGAGTCATTTAAAAAAAATGAAGGATTCGTTTATGCTAGAATGCTAGCATGAAAATTAGGTTAGTTCTTTCCCTTTATTCTGATAGAACTAGAATCCCAGTGAAATGTCTCAGCTCCATATATTCAAATGATGACTCGATCTTCCGAGTGAAATCTTTCTGTTCTGTTTAGAGCAAGGTCAATAATAGAGCCAAGTGCTTGGCTATAAGCCAAGTAATTAGAGCTAAGTTATACAATAAGTTGTCTCCTACTTGTCTATAAAACACATTCTCTTTCTTCTCTCTTCTCACAACACTTGCTTTTTGGGCCCACTACTACCTATGCATCCGTACCTGGCTTGGCTCTTAGCTAAGAGCCAAGCTATCATCTCTCTCCTCTCTTCTCTCCTCCACATCAGCACTAGCTTGGCTATAAGCCCATTATTGTGCTCTTATACATGATCTGACAAAAGTACTGCAAGATCCCCCCTTTACCTGGACTCAGCTTTCCATGCATGAAGCTTTGGTTCATTACTGAAGATTTTGTCTGATAGGGAGCTTTTGCAGGTTCACTCGTCCAATCCTGCACGGTCTCTGCACCCTAGGATTCGCTGCTCGGGCTGTCATAAAATCTTTCTGCAACGGTGAACCGACGGCAGTGAAGAGCATCTTCGGCCGGTTCCTTCTGCACGTCTACCCCGGGGAAACGTTATCCACTGAAATGTGGCTTGACGGCCAGAAGTAATAAAACTGCTATCCTAGCCACAAACTGAACTCTGCACCTGCTGCTCATATTCCTTGCTCACGAAAATGATTCGGCATTTGCAGGGTGCACTACCAAACGAAGGTCAAGGAGCGGAACCGTGCCGTGCTCTCTGGATATGTGTTGCTCCAACACATCCCGTCATCATTGTAAGTAAAAAGAAATTGTTTCTTATTTGGTGCCCGCTGAAAAAAGCAATTGGCTGCGATGGATTGAGAGTTGCTTCACGACGTGGGCTGCCACTGTAATGATAGCCAGAAGTCATGTACAGGTCTGCACATAACACATTCGTACTGTACTTGATAAAAAGTACGCACCACTTAAATACGCAGATCTGAACGCATTGATGTTGTTTTGTTCGTTTTGGCGAGGTAATTGATTTGTTGTTAACTCCGGGGTAAGAAAAGGCTTTTGAACCAAGAGACTCTGAAGTCTGTTTGGTGCCGTCGTTGATCAAGGGGGTGTTTAGGCTTTGTTTAGTTCCCAAAAATATTTGTTTCAGGGTACCGTAGCATTTTCGTTTTTATTTGACAAACATTGTCCAATCGTAAACTAACTAAGCTCAAAAGATTATCTCGCGATTTATAGTCAAACTGTGCAATTAGTTTTTGTTTTTATTTATATTTAATATTCCATACATGTGCCGTAAGTTTCGATGTGACGGGAATCTTAAAAAATTTTGGGTAATTTTTGGAAACTAAACAAGGTCTTAGATCCAATGACTAAAGTTTAGTTGCTTGGACGTTCGGATTCTAATTAAGAGGACTATATATAAATTAATTATAAAACTAATTGCATAGACGAAGGCTAATTTGCGAGATAAATTTATTAAGCCTTATTAATTTATCATTAGTATATGTTAAGCATTATATTGTCAAAATCATAGACTAATTAAGTTTAATAGATTCGTCTTGCAAATTAGTTTCCATCTGCACAGTTAGTTTTATAACTAGTCTATGTTCTGATTAGTATCCAAATATCTGATGTGACTGTGTGATAGAAACTGCCCGTGATCAATCCAGTGTCAGATTGGGCACTGTCATTCATAAAAGTGATTACGTGCACCTGCCAGTCTGCTGCCTCTGCTTTGCCCGCGGTGGTTGCTGGGACTCGAGGGAATACGTGATCATGTCTCTGAAAAGGAAGAGAATCTGGAGAAAGAATCTGAGTGACGACAGAGATTTTTGTACCAAAAGATAAAGCTTCGCTTACGCTTTCACCACCAGGTATGATATAGGGGACCTGCGTAGCGGCAGCGACGAGACTGACCACTTTTCCCCGACTATTTTCGCTTGTGGATTGGCAAGAGCAGCTCATTTTAGTTGTACCATATCGTATTTTCGTAGCTGTGCGAGCAGGAGACCTGTATGCATGTGGTCGTGCAGAGAAAAAAAAAGGGCTACCAAATAAATGATGATCTTGTGAAACAAAAGAATAGCTATTAAACCTGTACGCGCTGGAGTCGACTTGAGGTTAGGTTTACTATCCGTCTAGATACTAGATAAGTTCTGCTAAAGCTCACGTGAGCTCGACTAAGGGGATGTTTGGTTGCTAGCCATAGTTTACCACAACTAACTTTAAGCAAGTGTGGCAAGCCAAAAAAAGTGTGGCTAGCAAATTGGTTGCCACACTTTGCCATGCCTAAAGGAATCTTGCCATACTTTTTAACTCTATGACATGTGGAGCACAAAAGAATTATGTCTAAACTTAGTTCTCAACCAAACACTTGCCAACTTGGTCAAACTTGACTAAGGTAAAGTGTGGCAAACTGTGGCTAGCAACCAAACAGCCCCTAAGTTTTCGGTACCTAAAAACACATATTTTCATAGCTGGACTGAGATGATACAGGCGGATAAGCTTGGTGACAACAAGACATATAGATCCCCGTTTCGGGAGCGACTTTGGAAGGAGTATACTCTACTAAAAAAAAACTATAAGAGCGACTTTGTGTTTGTGCGTCATAATACTGTGATATGAATCGTCATGGCCCCAAACCAATTAGAAGGACCACTATCACAAAAATATTACACAGCTCGTTATTGCCCCACCATCAGGGATCAGGGGTTGCCCACCATCAGCTTCTCGTTGTTTGATTTGTTTGGTTTGATCCCAAAGAAAAAAGTGAGACCTAGTTAGCTACACGTATATACATCTATCCCGCCTCAAAAGAATAAGATGAAGCTACTCTACATCTGTTTGGACCACTCATGATCAATGTCCGTTCTTTTTTTACGTGTCACATTAGATTTATCCTAAGTCAAACATAACTATCTTTGACCATCCATTTCAAATGATCCTTATAGTTTTACATCATATGGATTATATGTCATGGAAGTGTTTTCCACGGTGAACCTAATTAAAAAGATAAATCTTATATCATCAATGTATATATTTTTTTTTAGAAATGAATGGTCAAAGATACAAATGTTTGACTTAGAATAAACCTAATATGATGAGGGTCAGCGACGAAGCCAGCAGTGGGGCTAAGGGGGCTCCAGCCCCCCCCCCCCCCCCACCTACCGTTGCTGGCCCAGTGGAATTCCTAGTGTTTTTCTTCTAATTTTAGACACAAATTTATAAGGTAGGATGAGCTGGAAATTTTATTTTTTTAGATATATTTTGTGAATTTTATCATTAATCTATATTTACGAGGGGTAATAATAGATCTAAGTCAATGTAGAACTTTTGTTCAGCCCCCTCTAAATTTTTTCTGGCTTCGTCCCTGATGAAAGGTACAAGCCGACACCAAGTACAAGCAGTAGCTAGTTAACTTAAGTGTCAATGCAAACAGGAGAATGAGCAACAGTTTTGGTCTAATTCATCCTCACAGATATTAAAAGAACCCGACAATGCATCGATCTGCCGTGTGTTTCTTCATCCTAGAAGTAGCAAAAATAAGGCCTCGTTTAGTTCACGCCAAAATTCAAAAACTTTTTAAGATTTTTCGTTACATTGAATTTTGCGGCACATGCATAGATTATTAAATATAAATAAAAAATAATTAATTATATAGTTTATTTGTAATTTGTGAGACAACTTTTAAACCTAGTTAGTCTATGGTTGAACAATAATTACCACATACAAACGAAAATGATACAGTACCAAAAAAAATTTCAGCTATGGAACTAAACAAGACCTAGAAGAGATGAGAACAAGTGCAGGAAGCTAACGTTAGAAGCATTTGCCGCTGGTTAATTGCTGACGCAGCTGGAAATTTGTTTTTCGTTTGCATCCAGAGCTGAAACTGAGGACCGGAGGAGCGTCCACGACGTGGAACCTACAGGCTGCGGCGCCAACGATGAAGAAACAGGGGGCGGAGACGCGCGTGGCCAGCATGTCTAGCAGTCTCGCAGCCGCAAAGGCGCAGTGGTGTTCTCCAGCGTCCATGCATAGGCCATCCACCTGTCGTGGTAGAAGGCAATTCTAATATATGTGGATTAAAATAAATTTAAACTAAGTTTAATACCAACCCGCTCTAACACACGTGGATTTAAAGTGAATACACATCCATCCAAATAAGGCCTCAAGTGGAAATAAAATATAGTAAGACCTTGCTTGGATGCACATGTATCTACATCAAACCACAAGTTTTGGAGTGTATTGGAGTGGAACATAGTTTAAATTCACTCCAGTCCACTTCAACATCTGTGGATTGAGAGAAATACATGCACATTCAAACAAGCCCTTACGTGGAATTGAATAGTGCACCATTGCAATGGTGTGAACGCATGAGTAGTGCAATGCCAAAGTTCCATCGTCATCTCGGCTTCTAGTTTTCCCGCTAATCTTAATTGGCATTTACTCCATTCTAAATTAGAGGTTGTTTTTACTTTTCTATATACTCCATGTTTTATGTTTCTTTAAATACATTGTTTTTGTTAGGTATCTAGATATAGTGTATATCTATCTTAAATAGTCAAAACTTCTTATGTATAATTTGAAATAGAGTGAGTATAATTTAGTAAGATTCAATATAGGTTTCATATTTTTATGAATTATAAGATAAATTGGCTATCGATTTTATAGCACTAACGGATAGATAACATCTCTA
Organism: Sorghum bicolor; assembly: GCF_000003195.3. Classification (NCBI taxonomy): domain Eukaryota; kingdom Viridiplantae; phylum Streptophyta; class Magnoliopsida; order Poales; family Poaceae; genus Sorghum; species Sorghum bicolor. Next base: position 66,496,162 of record NC_012871.2, on the reverse strand, counting down.
CAAAAAAAATGGGTATTGGTTTCATGTTTTTATTAAAGATAAATTACATATCAATTTTAGAGGTTAAACTAATTTCTTTAAAAAATAAAAAAACTTCTTTAAACCAGTTAGTGGACCAAATTTATTCGATTTCAATAGTTAGGGAGCATCTGCTATCCAATATCCTAGCCCAGGATTTAAAATTGCACTACCATACGAGTCGAAAGTTGAAAAAAAATAGCATGGTTTAAACCTATAGTTGCATTTTTTTTTTGGACTACAAGGAGTAGGACGTTCAAATAGTATTGTACTTCGTACCCACAAACAAAGTTGTTTTAGACAAAGTTTTGGTTAAATATTAAGAATATAAATTATGAATAATTTTTAAGTTATTAAATTTGAAAATATAAAAACTATATGAATAAATTTGTCTTAAAAAATACTTTATAAAAGTATATATATATATATAAGAAGTCGAAGTTAGGCTTTGAAGACCGTATTATTGTCGTAAACAACTTCTTTTATGAGTCCGAAGGAAGTTCGTAGCTAGGTAGGGAGGTGGTTGAGGAAGCAGGAGCCCTGTTGCAGACTTGCAAGTAGCGCGCTACTCCTACTCCTATCTGGCTATCTTTGGTGCCTCGGTCATTCTCCACTCCATGCTCGGTTCCTGCTGTGCTCATGTCGTGCCGGCGGCTTTTGGTCTTGGGGGAGACATACAAACAGCCGCACAAGACCCTACAGAGGTAGGTTTATTGGTGGAGCCGTGGCCCGTGGAGGTGACGCTACCTACGGACGGAGTCCGTCGCCGAGCGTGGTGTGTGTATTGTACATTGGTGGATACTACCATCGCCGGGCGCGGGCCACAGCCAACAGCAGCTCGTGGCCGTGGACTTTGGCCGGATGGGGAAGGGAAGGTTCCAATCGGCGGTGGGGCCCTTCATGCTTGGATATATACGTGGGTGGGTTAGGATCGGACGCGCCAAATCCCAGAGACGACGACACCCCAACCCCATCGCTCGGGTAGGTAGCCGCGTAGTACTATACGTATACTTGGATTATGCGATTAGGTAGCTTATTAGTTTAGGCTGCTTAATCATAAGACCGGTGTGCACACGCGACCACACGTGATCACGCTCGCAGGGACCGGAGCGTACGTTGTTGTTCCATCGGTTAATACTAGTCCTCCGTCGTCGGCTACGGCAATGATGCCTGCCGGGGGGCCATGCATGGGATAATTTTTAAGCAGAAATCACGCATGACTACATCAGCGCTAGCTATCTCATCATTTCGCGGCGCCGGCGCCGCGCGACGACGGCCGTCTCCTTTATCGTCCCCATCCCCATCCACACCACTTTCTTGTCCCACACAGACAACACAGCGTGCACTAGTACTTGTGTGCGTGACGCGCTAATGAGTGCGCGGTAACGTACTACGGTGCGTGCTTGTCATGTTCTCGCAACAAGTGCTAGCTAGCTGCCGCCGGGATGCGGTTGTTGCAACTCGCGCAAACAAACGCTTTTCTTTTTTGGCTAATATAATCTGATGGAACGGCCGGGACACGGGAGCCAGCGAGCGAGCGAGGTGGCGATGGAGCCGATCGAGCGTGATCCCAAAACAACCCCGGGCCAATCATGGTGCATGGCCAGGCCACTCACCACTGTTGGATGGGTGCATATCATTGCTCCCAGGGCTCTCGCCTCGCATCCCGAGGAGCGTCACTGTACTACTACTACTACTGATACGTTGCGTTCACGCGCGCACCTGCAACGTCCGCCATCCGGTACGTTCTCCCGGTCTTCCCTGCCCTCGTGGTCAGCAAGAGGGTTAATTTCAGAGAGACGGGGAATCAAAACCAAACATCAGAATTAACGCCATACTTAATTTCTCGATCGAGTACCCCCCCCCCCCAGAAACACCAGTACTGTATGCTAGTAAAATCAAAGCCACCCATTCCACTCGTCTTCCCCTCCGGTCAAAGACGGTCAACCTTCTTTTCCCGGACCCAGGGCAAACAACAATGAATGAAGCCGACACGCGGGCCCGCGCCTCCTTGCCACGCGCGACCGTGGCCCCACCCATCAACGCCCTCCCGTCTCCCTTCCGTAGAAACCCAACCGCCCCGCGCGAACGGCCAGCGCGCGTGCCCACCTCACCTGCCGCCTGCTGGTGCCGGTGGTGGTCCCGCTCGTCAGCTTCTGAGTTCTGGCCCCGTGTGGGTGTGCGTCGCCCGCTTTTTGCCGGCTCGCGCCAACGCCCACCAGAACACACCTACAAATTCATCTGCTTCACACAGCCGGCTGTGTGGCTCGCTCGGTTTTTCCAATCCCAACAGGTTTTTATGTTTGCTCCATTCTTTTTTGTTACCGGTCGCCAATCACGTCCAGATTAGTATTCGCTAAATTAGAGCATCTCACAATTGCTTCTTTCCAAAAATTAGAAGCCTTGAACAAAGATCCCCTGAAGATCACTAGTGCTGACATGACCCAACATCATACTACTATACCTCAGCAGACGACAGCAGCAGCTGCTCAACGTACGTACTCGGTTCACGCTCAAAGCGAGCAGACACCTGTACAAAAAAGCTAGATGACGTACTACGCACATACTACTACAGAAATACGATGCCCACTCGTGATGAACAGTACTAGTAGTACTACAAAGAGGCAGTCTACACTACACTAGCATCTAAGCATCATTAGCACCACCGCTAACCCACCATTTCAAACGAGATTAGCACTAAAAAACAAACGCGGAGCTCGGAGAAAAAGGAATAAACAAATAGAGGAAGCAGCGCAGTCGGAGGCAGTGAGCTCGCCCTCGCCCTCCTCCTGCACCTCTGCAGCCGTGCTGTGTGTGCTGTGCTCCCATCGCTTTCCCCTCCTCCCATCCCACTCCCAGATGCGATTCCCTCTCCACCGCCACAGCGCCTAGCTACCTTAGCCTGCCCGCCGCCGGCCTTCGCCGCCGCCGCCGCAATGGCGAGCGCGTCGGAGGACGAGGCCGCCTCGGACCGCTGCAGCGGGAGCTACAGCCCAAGCGCCGACGTCAGCGAGTCCGAGACCTCCAGCGACTGCTCCGCGCCCACCACCCGCCGCTTCGCCTCTTCCTCCTCGGCCTCCGCCACCGTCTCCCGCCTCGCGTCCTCCTCCTCGTCGCTCCCCACCCCGGCGTCGGCCACCGCCTTCTACCTCTCCTCCAAGCCGGTCTCCGACCTCTCCGGTAAGCGGCACCCGCCACCCCTCCTCTTTTGCTTAGATCTCACTCCAAAATCCCCTCTTGTTCTTTCCTCTCACAGCAAGTTCTTGTTCTTGCCTTCTGGTTTCGTGGCGCCAGAGATCGACATGATGAAGGAGCGCTTCGCCAAGCTCCTGCTCGGCGAGGACATGTCCGGCAGCGGCAAGGGCGTCTGCACCGCGCTCGCCATCTCCAACGCCATCACCAACCTCTCCGGTACGCTCGCGCCCACCGGCTCACCGCCGCCGTCGTGCTGTATACTCCTCCACCCGCATTGCCCGGATTCCTGATGGTTTTCCTTTCCCGATGCCCATCGTCGTCCAGCCACCGTGTTCGGCGAGCTGTGGAGGCTGGAGCCGCTCGCGACGGCGAGGAAGGCGATGTGGACGCGGGAGATGGAGTGGCTGCTCTCCGTCGCCGACTCCATCGTCGAGCTCACCCCCTCCATCCAGGAGCTCCCCGAAGGCGGCGGCCAGTTCGAGGTCATGGTCCCGCGCCCGCGCAGCGACCTCTACATGAATCTCCCCGCGCTCAAGAAGCTCGATGCCATGCTCCTCGCCATGATTGACGGGTTCAAGGGGACGGAGTTCTGGTACGTGGACAGGGGGGTGATGGTCGAGGACAGTGGGGGGCCGTTCCCGTCGTCGTCCTCCTCCTCGTCTTGTGGCAGGCCGTCGGTGCGGCAGGAGGAGAAGTGGTGGTTGCCCTGCCCACGAGTGCCGCCCAAGGGGCTGTCCGAGGATGCGAGGAGGAAGCTGCAGCAGAGCAGGGATTGTGCAAACCAGATACTGAAGGCGGCCATGGCGATTAACAGCGACGTGCTCGCGGAGATGGAAATCCCCGATGTGTACCTGGAGACACTGCCCAAGGTAAAATACTTACAGTTACGAATTCACTGGCAGCTGCTATCCATGTGGTGTGCTTGCTACATTGTACTTCAATCCCTGTTAAAAAAAGGACCAATTGCATAAATCCCTGTGAAAGGGACCGCTCACTTCCTATCATATACGCTTGTAAATGTAGAGCTGAGTTAATGTATTTTAGTACAGTTTGTTGAGTGAAGGTGCTGGGCATCAGTTATGGCAATGCTTTGTGTTTTTTTGCATGAGCAAGTGTTGTCACTCTAGCTGTCATCAATTCTAGTTCTAACCATTTTTATTTCCAATGCAAGCCCGTGGTACCTCCAGTTATTAGTGTCATGAGGAATTAATTGATGACCGGAATATGATATGGAAAAGCTTAAAGAGTCATAACTATATTCCCTCTTGTATTTCATTGAGAGTAAATAGATCATGTTCTGCGGCATTATAAATGCTTCTTTTTAAAAGCCTGAATGTTTCTAGTCTAATCACTTCGTTCTTGGTATGGAAAATGCTAATTCTTGTGTCCTTAGATATATAGACTCTCATATGCTAGGACTTCTCTTAAATTTTCTAACCAGCTTGGTTTACTGCATTTGTCAATGTCATAAAGATGTTTAATTAGCATTCCTTAAATAAAACATGAGTCTGGCAGTGATTAAAGTTAAGGTCATCTAGAACTGTAGATAATTCGATGAGCAAATACTGGCCTTACTAGATGCAGAACTCAGTTATGAATGAGTTTAGCATTTGTAGTATTGTCACAATGTCACTGCATGTATCAAGGCATTTCTTTTCCTCTTTGTCGATACTGAGGCGTACCTGTCATGCAAAACAAATGTCAATTTGGCACTTTCTCACTCAAGCATGTGACTGCTCATGTCAGTTCTTGTAGTAACTCGTGTTCTTTTGAAGGTATAATCATCTTTATAATGCATCCGTGTAATTTAATATGAATGTGTGTATTAAACCTATAGATCAAGCATGTGACTGCTCTTCTCAGTTCTTCAAATCACTGTTGACATCCCCACTCTGTTTTTGTCTGCGAATAGTGCATAGTTTTCTTTGGTCCAACATAGCTTGTCTCCAGTAATACAGGAGCAGATGTGGATATTTCCATAGTGATTCATGTAGTCTAATATCTTATCTTTTCTGCAGAGTGGTAAATCTTGCTTGGGTGAGATAATTTACCGATACATAACAGCTGAGCAGTTCTCACCAGAATGTCTCCTAGATTGCTTGGATCTGTCATCGGAGCACCACACACTTGAAGTGGCAAACAGAATAGAAGCTGCCATCCATGTTTGGAAACTGAAAGGCCAAAAAAAATCAACACCTCAAACCAAATCAAAGAAATCTTGGGGTGGAAAAGTGAAGGGTCTTGTTGGGGATAAGGAAAAGAGTCACACTTTGTCTGAAAGAGCTGATGGTCTATTGCAGAGCTTAAGATTGAGATATCCTGGTCTGCCACAAACTTCCCTTGACATGAACAAGATCCAGTATAACAAGGTAAAGCTCATGCAAAGACAAGTAACCATCTACTTATTCTGGCCAAATCAAAATTGATCAAGTCTTTCTTTCAGTTACACAAATCATAATATTCACTTTGTTTCTTGAATATTTTTCCAGGATGTTGGGCAGTCAATACTTGAAAGTTACTCAAGGGTTCTGGAGAGCTTGGCATTTAACATAATTGCAAGAATTGATGATGTGATTTATGTTGATGATGCTACAAAGAAATCAGCTGCTGCTGAGTCTGTGTCGATCTTCAATCGGGGCACAGGTGTGCCAGTTCAGAAGAGGATCTCTCCAAGCCCATTCTCTATTCAGAATACGCCATATGCCTCTCCATTTGCAACACCCACTTTCTGCTCCTCCACCCCAGTTACAGGCAGCCCTGGAAGAGGACAACCCCCACTACACAAAAACAATCTAGGGACACAAGAAATCAAGGTCGAAAAGCTTTTTGCTGGTGATCTGGAGAAGGTGTGGACATATGCTGGAAACCTAAGCGCGAGGAAAGATGCAGGAGATGCACCTGAGAGGGACTGAAGGGTGGTGGAGGAAGGTAGACAGGTACCGACAGTCGACAGATCCTGTAATTGCCAGTAGCTAGAATTTTCCTGTACAGAAGAAGCATGAGTAATTTTTTGTGCTTTTGTAGCAAGCCGATCATTGTGTACTCTGCTTACAATGAATGGATGTTGCCTGATCTGAACAGAGAAACTTGTAGTTTCAACTGTAGTTTTTCTGGATTAGCTATTAGCAGTGTACTTGTTCGTGTTTATACTGCAAGGCAGGGTTCAGCAGCTAAGTGAGTGAATTCCCGCTCCTGCTGCTGCTGCTTTTTTTTGTCGCGGAAGGTGTTGGTCAACAGCAAACTTCGGTCACAGTGGAATGTAAGCTGTTGTATTCCGATGCCTGATCTTCTGCTGGCTGTTAGTTTTTGTATATGCATTTAATGAATATGATCTGTCCTCTTTAGTATTTGAGGGTTTGTTGCTGATCACATCTGCTTAGCGGAATCGGCTCCTCCGCAGTCCATCTGCCAGTGAGCCTGCGAAGTTGATCTGAATAAGAGAGTATATGACCTGTCTGACGCAGCACGTGCTGTTTGTTCAATGCCGCTTTTGCTAGCGTCCAGATGAGATCTAGATGTGTCAAATGATAAAATGGCACACTATTTATTCATTACGGTTGAGGGTAATCAAATCCTGTTGACAAATCGTCAGATCTCTGTTCGCTCTTACTCTGCGCTGCAACTGGATGGTAGCAGCTGCACAGGGGAATGGAATCGAATTAGAGAATGAAGTAGCAATACAGCAGGAGGAAGAACTAGCGATACATCCAGAGTAGCAAGGAAGGGAATCTGGAGGAAGAAGATGAACTGTGGAGGATTTTTTTTTTTTATGGGGGTGGAGAGGATTCGAGAGGAAGGAAAACTGTTTGGTATCATGAGCCTATTCGTTTGAGCTTTTCTCTAAATTTATTACTCACAATAAATTAGTGAACAGTATTTTCAGCCATTACTTTTTAGACGAATAAACATTCTCTATATATTTGATGTGTCTCCCATGCAGAATTGCAGAGTCGTGTTTCCCTTTTGTACTCTCTACTCTGAACTAGCATAGCCCATGGCCTCTATGGGCTGGGGCTGCAGCCCACCAGCTCCCGGACATTCCTCCTTGAGAAGGCTTTGTCCCCAAGCCGCTGCTTGGAATCCAACGAGACTTCTCTCACATAGGCCGGCTTCCACAGAAATCCATCTTTTTCCCTTTGACTTGTTTAGTTGCATCTAAAATTCAAAATCTTTTCAAAATTTTTATTATATCAAATCTTACAGCATATGCATAGAGCATTAAATATAGATTAAAAAATAACTAATTGATTTACGAGACGAATCTTTTGAGTCTAAATTCGTTAGTGAGCAACACTAAGCCCAAGGTGTACACTGAACATTCCCTCCTTTAGCTTCGTTTTGCGCCTAAACCGATGGAGAAGTTTGACACCACCAGGATCCCAATGAAATGAGAAACTCGTGTTCGGAAGATCACTAAATTGTAATGGGGTGCCTAATCTAAATGCATGTGAGTATCCAGCACGCTCTACCGGTTTACACTCCACATCCGTTGACACACTCGTAGCCGTGTACGTAGTAGCACGAGCGCAGCTAGCCAATGCACCGAGCAGTAGCAGTCAACAACCATGTGTCCCACATCGCCCACACAATAAGCAACCAATCTTTCCTCGATCAGAAATCCATCCCTGCCACCTCCTGACTCACGGAGCCGCCATTTGCTCGTTGTTGATCTCCTCTGTGTTTTCGGATGTCCAGGAGCAATATTGAAATCTGGATGTTCATATGATTATTCAAGCAATTTGTTTTCGTATGGAATGGATTATAATTTAACACCAATTAACATATACGAGAATCATGTTTTTAGGTGGCAAATAAGGGATTTAGGTTTATTCCAATGACATGTATGGATTTCCCCCAATTATTAAAACCAGCCCACATCGGTTGGGGGTGGCCGGGGGAGGGGGATGGACTCCCGGTTGATCCACGCTTATTTATAACGTGCCAGTATGCAATGCAGGCGCGTGCAAGATGAACAACAACAACAACAACAACAACGACAACGACAACGACAACGACAACGACAACGACAACGACAACGACAACAACAACAACAACAACAACAACAACAACAACAACAACAACAACAACAACAACGAGGGTTCTAGATCGAAATCTAGACAGAGTAGTAGGTGTAGGCGACGTAGGTCTTCATGTCGGACGCGGAAAAGCCATTGAAATTACAGCTCAGCACGGTGGTGTAGGCGCCGACCTCGTGGAACACAAGCCAATCCCCGATGCGTAGCTCCGGCAGATGGTAACCCTTCACCACCACGTCCAACGAGTCGCACGTGGGACCGAACACCGTCGACGGGTGTGTCTCATCACTCTCTCCGCCTTCGTCGTCTCCGGCGGCAGCGCGACTCGACACTGGCACAGGGCGTGGCACGTAGTTCTCGACGTGGACGCAGCACAGCGTGCCGTAGAAGCCGTCGTCGATCCAGTACTCGCGCACCTCGCCGCGCGCGCGCTTCCCGAAGACGCGCGCGGCGAGCGTGAACGGCGTCTCGGCGAAGTAGCGCCCTGGCTCACCAATCACCTGGAGGCCGGGGACGTCCCCAAAGTGGCGCGTCAGCGCGGAGTTTATCACGTCGCACGCGTCCTGGAACGTGGAGGCGGCGCCGGCCATGAAGCCCCCGCCGATGTCCAGGATGCGCATGGGCGGCATGCCGCGCGCGGCGGCGGCGTCGAACACCGCGCGGGCCGCCTCCACGGCAGCGTCGTAGACGCCCACGCGGGACACGGCGCTCCCGACGTGGAACGCGACGCCCGAGACCGCCAGGCCCGCGCTCTGCGCGGCGCGCAGGAGCGGCGCCACCTCCTCCTGCCGCGCGCCGTACTTGGTGCCCAGGTCCCACCGGGCGGCGTCTCCGGCGTCGGGGACCTTGAGCCGGAGCAGAAGCCTGCACCTGGGGTGGAAGCGCCTCAGCTTGTCCACCTCCTCCACCGAGTCGAAGGTGGTGAGGTCAACGCCGACGCGCGCGGCGTGCTCGATGTGTGCCTCGGGCTTGCATGGGTTCGCGTAGATGATGCGGTCGGCGGTGACGCCTAGCGCGAGCACGGCGTCCATCTCGGCGGGGCTGGCGCAGTCGAAGCCCGCGCCGAGAGCGGCCAGGGCTCCGAGCAGCGCCGGGTTGGTGTTGCACTTGACGGCGTAGTACGGTGGCACACCCTTGAGCCCACGCCGCCACGCCGCGAACAGCTCGACCACCTCGCCGAGGTTTAGCACGCTGAACGCGCTCTTCACCGGAGGATCTGCCGTGACAACAATGCGGCGGATAAGACCAGTGACGGCGTCCTTGTCGTTAGTAGCGTCGTCGCACGGGAGGCGGTGCACCTCCAGGCCCTTAACGCCGGGCGCCTCAAGCACAGCTCGCATGGCTGCTGCTTCAGCCATGGACTGTGTACTGAGGTGAGGTCTACTACGAGCGCGCGAGACGGGTCCTTAAAGAAAGGCAGAGTGTGAGATGTTGCCATTGTATTGTATCCTCCTATCTCTCTCTATATATATACACGTATACACATATACACATATTATATTAAATAAAATCTATAGCTGCTGGAGAATCTGTGGCCTCCCAGCGACCGCGTCTCTGGCTCTCTGCTGCATGACGGCCTCTTTATTGGTCACGTGGCCCTCCGATCCCGCGCTGCTGGTAGCCAATCGCAGACTCTCGGTGCTCTCGGTATCCCAAAATCCAGGGTATTAAAGCTAACCCTTACAATCTATTTCAATATGTAATAAGGTGTCCAGCTAAACAACATATTACCATAAACAATTAAAAATTCACTAGTCTATGCAGTTGTAGTGTCAATGTCAGCAAGTCACTATATTTCCTTTCAACATATAAGGTGCCCAACTAAGCAATACACTATCATATACAAGTAAAATTCACTAGTCATACAATTGTAATGTCACATATAAATATTTTATTTATCTACGTCATCATGCCACATAATCCACCGTATTCCTGTAGCAACACGTGGGGTATTCTCCTAGTTCTTTAAGATTTTATAGATTTGGCTACTGTAGCACTTCCATTGTATTTGATAATTACTGTCCAACTATGAATTATGTACTAACTAGGTTAGAAAGATTGTCTCATAAATTATAGATAAAATATATAATTAGTTATTTTTTATCTATATTTAATGCTTCATACATGCATCTAAAGATTCGAGGTGACTGAAAATCTTAATTTTTTTTAAAAACTAAACAAAACCTAAATCTAGGGCGTTAAGTTTCATTGTGTCACATTGAGCTATCATGCTAGAGTGTTACATTGAGTATTTAGATAGTAATAATAAAATAAATTATATAATTTCTCAGTCCTTCACAAGACGAATTTATTAAACTTTAATTAATTCATTATTAGTGTATATTTACTGTAACCATATTATTAAATCATGAACTAATTAAACTTAAAAGATTTGTCTAACCAAATAGTCGCAATCTGTGCAATTAGTTATTTTTTAATTTATATTGAATACTCCATGTATATCTTCAAACATCTGATAAGATAACTTAGCAGAAGGAACTAAACAACTAGTGTATAAATAAGTATTTCATAGATGCTAAACTATTCGATATGACATGTCAGAGCATCTTCAAGAGAGTTTTTATAATTTTTTTCTAATTTATAGAAATAAAAAATTCAGTAGAAAATATTTTCTAACAATCTCTTTAATTGGATATCTAAATATATAAATATTCTATTACAGATTTGTCGCTAGCTAAAGATGGAGAACACGAATGTCTCTCTAGACTACGGACAAGATATAGAAAAGCTACGTTGGAGTGTACAAAGATAGAAAACGATTTTTACTCAAACGGCTCTCTAAATCATCATGATAGTTTATAGAGTAGATTTTAGAAAGGTTCTACGAGAGATGCTCTTATTTACTTTGCCTTTAGGTATTACAAAACTATCCATGAGTTACTTCTTTAGCTCACTGCTCCAACATTTTAGCTAACTAAATTTCTAACAAAGAAGACACCCGTGAAAAATAATAAAATATTATTTCATTTTATCTATTCCTCTCATCACTAAAGAATATCATTTTCACTTTTCGAAGAGTCAATTTTTTAACTTTAATCAAATACATACACCATACTATTAATATTTATGGTGTATAATAAACATCATTAAATTAATAGTTGAACATATTGTATAATAAGCTTATTTGGAGATATAAATATTGCTAATTCTTTTCTACAAAAATCTTACTCCATTTGTCCTAAAATAGATGACCTTATAACATTCAGTTTTGTTCCCAAAATACTTGTGACCTTCTTATTTCCCAATGCACCTTTTCTCTTTTCTCAATACTCCCTCTATACTTGTGAAGAAAGTCATTTTGGACAAGGTTTGAGTCAAACATCGGAAATATAAATCATTAATAACTTTTAAGTTGCTGAGTTTGGAAATATGAAAACCATATGAATAGATTTGTCTTGAAAAATACTTTCATAAAAATATACATATACCACTTTTATACATATTTTTATAAAAACAAAAAGTCAAAGTTAGGTTTTGGAGACCGTATTGTTGTCTTAAACGACGTTCTTTACGAGTATGGAGGGAGTACATCTCTATCTCTACTCTATCTCTACTCATTGAGGGGCATTATAGTCTTTTGGCTTTGGTGTTGGTTTTGGCTGAGAAATTATAGAATGTCAAGAACAAATGAAGTAAAGTTTGACGTGCACAAAACCCTACGCAACTCTGTTTTGATAGAGCCAAGTGATCTTCTGGCTTTTATTCTTTTTTATTACTCTATGCACTCTGGGTGCTCATGTCAACTAATATAGAACAAATGAAGTAAATTTTGACGTGCACAGAACTCTATACAACTATGTTTTTGGGATAGAGCCAAGTGATCTTCCGGCTTTTATTCTTTTTTATTACTCTATGCACTGTGGGTGCTCAAATGAGCTATAAGTTCTTGTAAATTAGCATTCTTGGTCCAATATAATGTATTGTACCTATTCTACTTTAATCTCTCTCTCTCTCTCTCTCTCTCTCTTGCACCTCTTTTTTCACCACATGCTAGAGCTGCTCTAACAATTATCCTCTTAGAGTTGATCGATAGCGTGCATACTATATGTCTAAAGACTTTGTAGTACGAACGGAGCGAAGGAGTTGCTAAGCTTTCGTAGCCTATTTATTTTTTTCAAGCAAAACAACAACGAAAACACGTGCAAGGCTAGAACAAACCAAAACAACAACGAAAACACGTGCAAGACTAGAACAAACGAAGCACACTCATCTATCTAGTATATAAAGAACTACCACTCTAAACCTAGCTATAGAGTACTTCCTCCGTAAAGAATTTGGATATCGTTTTGCATAAGGTTTAGGTCAAATATTAGAAATATAAATCATCAATAACTTTTAAATTATTTAGTTCGCAATATAAATTATATGAATAGATTTATCTTAAAAAATACTTTCATAAAAGTATACGTATATCATTTTTCTTAAATATTTTTATAAAAATAAAATGTCAAAGTTATATTTTGAGTCTGTGTCGCTGTCTTAAACGACTTCTGAATCCTATATAAAAGGTGTACCTTATTTATTATGTCACACCTACTAGATTTCAGTCGACTAAAATCTAGAGGATTTCAGCCAACGACGACGTGCCCAGACTCGTCTTCTTTCTCTCTGGCGTGAATTCCTCCTTGCGCGTGTGAAGGGTCGAGATGGCGGACTAGAGGGGGGGGTGAATAGTCCTTTCTAAAACTTATCGCACGCCGGCTAACCGAAACAAGTGCGGAATTAAAACTATCGGTCTAGCCAAGACTACACCCCTCTATCTAAGTTCTCTAGCACCTTGAAAAGATCCTAAACAAGCAAGCAAGGTGCTACCTTAGCAAGAGCTCACCTAATCAATTCTAGGAGCAAGGTCACACAAACCTATGCAACTAGTACTTTGCAAACCGGGGAAGCTCCTATACAAACTAGTGAGGCAAAGCGCACAAAGCCTAAGCTCACTAGCAAGCTCAATAACAAGGCAACTGATGCCAAATTAGAGAGCGCAACTTACTTAGCTACACAAACTAAGCAATGTGACTAACAAGGTTACACAAACCAAATTAGTCACGCAAGGGAACTACTTCTAGCCACACAAGCAAGAAGGTAACTAGCAAGCTACACAAGCTAACTAATTACAAGAGCAACTACACAAGCATAAGTATGAATGTAAGAACAAGCTTGTGTTAGGGACTTGCAAACCAACGGGAAGAACAATGTTGACACGAAGATTTTCTCCCGAGGTTCACTTGGTTGCCACCAAGCTACGTCCCCGTTGTGTCGACCAACACTTGGTGGTTCGGCGGCTAAGAGGTGTTACACGAACCTCGTCCACACTAGGACACCGCAAGAACCTACCCACAAGTGAGGTAACTCAATGACACGCACAATCCAATAGAGTTGCTCTTCGCGATCCCCGCGGGGTGAGCACCGTACCCCTCACAATCTCTTCTCCGGAGCACCGCACAATCTCCTTGCGTGCTTCAACGGAGTCACAAGCCACCAAGCCGTCTAGGAGGTGGCAACCTCCAAGAGTAACAAGCACCACCGGCTTGCAACACGAACACCTAGTGCCACTCGATGCAATCTCTCAATGCAACGCACTAGAATCGCTCACTCACACAATCAGATGATCACTATCAAGCATATGTGAGTTAGAGGCTTTACTAGCACTCCCCATGCATGGACACTAAGTCCCAAGGGTGCTCAACACCGGCCAAGGCCGGCCACCACTTCTATTTATAGCCCTAAGGGCTAAACTAGCCGTTGCCCCTTCACTGGGCAAAAGTCGTGAGCACCGGACGCTCACAGGAAGGCACCGGACGCTCAACACCCAGCGTCCGGTGCTCAGCTGACCGCCACGTGTCACTAGCCGTTTGAACTCGACCGTTGCCGCCAACGGCTACTGCGCACGCGCGCCTGCACAGCACCACCGGACGCTCCACTGCGTCACACCGGACGGTCCGGTGCTCACCGGACTCGTGCGCAGAGAGGGTTGCAAAACGCCTTCACACCGGACGCTGAGCATCGGACTCACTCCGGTGCGTCCGGTGCACACCTGCGCCACAGACACCACACCGGACGCTCTGGACCAGCGTCCGGTGCTGCCAGCACCAGCGTCTGGTACACTCCCGCGACTTCTCCAAACTTCCCACCGGCGCAATAGAAAATATGCACTTAATTTTCTCAAAAGCGTCGAATCCCGCCTCGCAAGCTCGGCGGGAGGGAGAGAGAAACCCACACCTCTCTCAACCCTAGGAACACCACCTCCTTTGTAAATGTGCCAACACCACCAAGTGTACACCACCATGTGCATGTGTGTTAGCATTTTCACAAACATTTTTCCCAAAGGAGTTAGCCTCTCAAACTTGCCACGCCACTCGATCCTAACACGTATGCAAAGTTAGATCGCTCAAGTGGCACTAGATGACCGATATGCAAACAAGTTTGCCCCTCTTGATAGTACGGCCATCTATCCTAAATCCGGTCATAAACTTCTCTACACACCTATGACCGGTGAAATGGAAAAGCCCTAGGTTATACCTTTGCCTTGCGCATTCCATTCCATCTCTTCCAATGTTGATGCAACACATGCACCAACCAATCACCAAATGATATGATCCACTTCATATCATCACGTGACCGTATTGGTTCATCGATCTTGACCTCACTTGCTCTTCACCGTTGCCTCGGTCCATCGGCGCCAAGTCTTGCTCAAGCTTCACCGTCACACGCGGTCCCTCGCTTCAAAGCCTCCGACTTGCCCTTCACTCTTGCAACCGGTCTATCAGGCCAAGCCTCATTTTGATCTTCTCCACCTTGGTCACATGACTCCATGTCATGTCTCATATGCAATGAGCTCCTCCATCATCACATAATCACCTGTGGACTAATCTCCTGTGTATCTCACATAAACACTATTAGTCCACCTAAAGTTGTCACTCAATTACCAAAACCAAACAAGGACCTTTCAGCGTGTCGGCGTGTCTTTTTTCTCCCCAACTCTAACGACCTTAGAAAAAGGAAGGGCCCAAGGGAGGGAGGCTGACCAGGAGATGGGATGGCAGGAGTTCGGCATAGGGCTCGAGAAGGTGGTCGGACCAGGTCAAGATGGTGGTGAAGATGGATATGATGGTGGTGGGAGGAGGGAGCGGGTAGAAGGAGGCCACAATGGGCGCGATAGGGGCAGAAAAATGGCAGAAAGAAGAAGAATAGTGATTGGCCTGAGGTAGAATACGACACAACGACCATGGAATGTTCTTTCTATAGTGGAAATCCGTTCCCTGAGATGTATAGCACATCCCTGAGATGTATAGCATTCAACGTGCCATAGGAGCGCTGCCTTTCTTCGGCAAGCTTGTTCACTAGTGCTTTTGATAGGATCCAGATGAGATCATAGACGACAACTATTTATTCATTGTTGGTAATCAACTCCAGATGACAAATAGTCAAATTCATAGCAGCCATCTCCCGTCCCTGTTCCACAAGGAGAACGATAATGAAAAATTAGGGTATTATTTTATAATGTGGAAATGAGAACATTTATATTTTCAAAATATAGACGTTTCCAGAACATGAAAGTATGGAACAAAAACATGAATCATGTTTCTGTTCCGTTATGATTTGAAAAGAAGAAGGACTGGAAAGAAAATGGAGAGAAGGGAGGGTTCTAGTTGTGAAAATACCTGAGACGCAACTTCTTTGGCCTAAGTGCATTTATATCTTTTCGCAGCTCTATTGACACCGTTAATAATGAATATAGACGGAATGTCGTGAAGAACAAAAATAATTCTGAGCAGTGGCACCTATGATCATTTGAATTTTTTAATAGTTTACATATAATTATAAACTTTTATAATGATATCAGGTAAACTTTTATAATGGCACATAGGTAAAACCCTTATAATCTAATCTCTAGCTTCATGCATTGGAGGAAGGAAAGGACGCCTTGTTTCAGATTCTTACGTTACCACTTACCAGACCCACAGGTGAAAGCAGCATGCTTCAACCGCAGATATACCAAGCCGCCTCCCTTCGTCTCCGATCACCTCCCATACGGAGCATCATCTTCTTTCTCCATCCACGGCAAGTTTGGCAACCGGACAGTGACAGTGCACACTATAAGTAACTTGGCCGCGGCCACGTACAACACAAGCAAAGAAGCTCTGCAGCTCTCCACATCAAGATCAAGCAGACCAGCACCAGGCCACCAGCACCAGCGCCGCGGCAATGGCGTCCACGACGGCGGCAGCTACAGACGTGAAACCAGCGCGGGCCGCTGGCGGCCCGCAGCTGAAGCTGCTGGTGGACCGGCGTTCGCGGCGCGTGCTGTACGCGGAGGCCCGCAAGGACGCGGTGGACTTCCTGATCGGCCTGCTGCGCGTGCCCGCGGGCCTCGCGGCGCGCGCGCTGGCCAAGCACGGCGAGCCCGCGCCGGGCTCCCTGGGCTCGCTCTACGCGGGCGCGCTGGCGCTGGACGACGCGTTCTTCGCCTCCGGCTCGCCCAACCGCGACGCACTCCTCAGCCCCGCGGCGCTGCCCTCCGCCGCGGTCCCGCTGCTGCTCGGCGGCGGCGAGGGCGCGGTCCCGCCGGCGCTGGCGCCGCCGCAGCGGTACTTCCGGTGCAGCGCGTACAATGCCCCGTGCCGCGGGAACCTGACGAACGTGACGGACGTGTCGGGCCTGCCGTGCCCCGGGTGCCGGCAGGCGATGACCGTGGAGATGCGGCTGGTGCCCGGGGACGCGCACGGCAGGCTGGCGCTTGCGCAGGCGCAGGAGGCCGCGGGGCTCGGCGCCGGCGGGTACGTGAAGGAGCTGGTGACGTACCTGGTGATGGACGACCTCACCGTGGCGCCCATGTCCACCATCTCCGCCATCATGCTGCTCAAGAAGTTCGACGTCAAGGACTGCTCCGCGTTGGAGGAGATGACCGTCGAGCTCGGCACAAGAGAGGTGAACGCTAGCTCATCACGCACTATATTGAAGTCGCATGCATGCGCAGAGGCAGACGAACATGTGTCTGACGAATTGTTCTCAACGTTTGATCCATGGACAGGCCGTGATGCTCCTCAAGGCGTCCCTGCAGTCGTCGACGGCGTTGACGGATGTCTTCAGCGGCGGCGTCTCCATTGACAGGATTGGCGGTTAATGAGCGAGTCGTCGAACATGAACATCGACTCGCTTTGGATTGGAAGGACTCGTCATGAACAATCAACCGAATAGAACCATATAATAGCCACGGCACACGGGTATCGATCAATGTGTACATAAGTCATGCCAACGAATCAAAGCAACCATGATCTAAAACCTGAAACTCGGTGTTAATGTGTAACGGACAACGGTGTATGATGGATGGCTATCGTTGCCAACAAAATAATGCAGTAAAATGGATCAGTGGCTGATGTCCGATGCGTGAATGCTGAGATGGCTCGACACGGCCAGACGCATCAATGGCGATGTGCTGCTGGACGTAGTGGTGAGAACCGCATGTGTAAAAAAAAAAAAACAAAATGTTTTATTTTTGTCACTTGAGAACCTCCTATGTGTAAATATAAACGAGTGATATATTCTTTTTGTATTCCCTAACATACACTTTGAGGCCCTAAATAAATTTAAGTGAAAAAAAACTTAGATCTCTTTGATACTATAACTTTGATTTAGGTCATTTGTCCATCCGATATTATTTGAAAACTATAGAAAAATAATATTTTTAAAATCAGTAATCTTAAAAGCAGAACTTCTAGGCTCTAATGATTCCAAATTAAAAAATTATCAACTAAAATGTTGTAAATCTTTTCAAGGACTACAACTTTGGTTTACTTTGATATGTTGGTTTTGACAATTTTCTATGCGAGCTCGTTTGATTTTCTTTTAAAGAAATTCCTAATTTATCAGTAGTGATGGTTATTCTACTTACACTAGCAATAGCTGACAATAGCTTTAAGATAACTACCCGTGTGTCAAAGAGAAAAAAGATAACTCTATGTGTAATTCAATTTATTTACTTTATTAAGGGTCTGTTTGGCACAGCTCACAACAGGAGCTGTTTTTTTTGCCAAACACTTATTTCCAAAACAACTTTATAGGTGAAGCTGTTTTTTCCCTCCTTTCACAAAAACATAAGTTGGATGAAGCTGAAAAAAAGTAGCTTATTGCAGCTTCTCCCTCATTTCTCTCTCTCAACTATGCATGAAGTAGTTGGTGAAACTATTTTGCCAAACACTTTCTCCAAAACAGCTCAGCTTCATCTAGAAAGTCACTCATGAAGCTATTTTCTATAAAAAAAAAAAAAACAGCCCAACCAAGCCCTAAGGCTATCGCCAATAGAGGATTCATAGTCGACTGGGTAGGTTTGGCTCTGCTCTAGCCCCGGAAGCGACGATGGCGGAGGCGACGCCGACGATGGTGTTCGTCTACGGCACCCTGAAGCGCGGGTTCCCTAACCACCCGCTCCTCGTCGCCTCCTCCTCCCCGTTCGTCGGAGCCGCCTCGACGGCCGGCCCGGCCTCCCTCGTCATCGGCCCCTACTCGGTCCCCTTCCTCCTCCCTCCTCCCTCCTCCGCCTCCTCCGGTCGCGTCGTCTCCGGCGAGCTCTACGCCCCCTCCCCCGCCGCTCTCGCCGAGCTCGACGACCTCGAGGCAAAGCGCCTGGCCTCCTCATCAGACTCGTTGTCCCTTTGTCCACTGGTTTCGTTCTCCCCCATCTCAGCCTCCCATTTTGTCGCAGGGCACCCACATCGGTGTCTATGAGCGGCGCCCGATCACCGTCGTGGCCGACGGGTCCGGCGAGGCGGTGCAGGCGGAGGCGTACTTCGCGCACCCGAGCTACGCAGAGGCGCTCTGGCGGCGCTGCGGCGGTGAGGCGGCCGAGATTGGGGAGTACACCGTGGACCATGCCGGCCGGTACGTCCCGAAGAGCGAGCGCGCCGCCGAAGCTGCTGGGCTCATTGACGCCATCCATAGGTTCCTCGCCACTGCCCCGGAGAACTGACGTCGTGCTCGCGGATTACTACAACCATAGTTCAGTGAATTTGTCAGCATGACTGAATTCAAGTTTTTTCGAATAATCATCCAAGGTTTGCATACAGAACCGTTTTGTCTTGTTCAGTGTGGATTGCATGCAGAGCTATTCAAGTTTATCCAAGTATTGCAGTTGTAAAATACTGAATTCTTTGGTAGTTTGGATGAAAATGTACTTGCTGTTGGACAAGGAAATTTTTCACAAGTGCTAATCCAAGTGCGGTCGTTTAATGGAAAATACATCCTTGCATTTGCATTCACAAATGAGATGCTGACTATAATATAGGAACGGCTATTAGAAGAACACAATTATCTTGGTGTCAGTTAAATAATATACGGTGGCAGTTAGAAGAGCGCAATTAGTCGTCCCTTTTTTTTTTCCGGTGACGATGGCCATGTTCCATAGGGAAATGTTCAGAAACCTGAAACCTTTAGAAATGAGGATATTTTGACAGCTGAGTTGCTAGTAAGAGGATTTGGAGTGCAGAGATGCATTTCCTGTCAGGGCCGTGTTTTTAGCCGATTCTGCTGTCCTTTTACAATGAGGTTGAAAGTTGAGACCCGCTGCTGTCATTTAGCTACATGGGTTCGGAGCATTGCTGCTCAATGTTTGAGCAAACTGAGTTTTGTTTCCTTGGTGCCGTTGGTGCCTTGGTGGTCAGCACACAGTTTATGAATGTCATCTGTTCCATCGAGTATTGTCGCCTGTTTCATTTCATACTATGCAGGGCAACAAACCTGAACCTGTAATCTTTTGTAATCTGCACCTTTATTCGTTCAATTTTAATTCTGTAGGGGCTGCGGCCCCTCCAGATCTTAAAAAAACAAACAAACCTTGTGTGTGTTTTTAAATAATGAAGTTGGATAGATGCTTTGTCGAGAAGCCATGCTGAATCCTTAAGGCGCCAATCCTTAAATCTCAGCCATTCTAATTTTTTTAAAAAAAATAAAAAAAATATCAGCCTGTGCTTTCCTCGTACATTGTTTTGTTTGGGCCAATCCAGCCCATCACATCTCATTTCTCTATCTTTGGGCTGGGCCCAGATGGACTACGGCACCCGTGACTGGTGGACTAGACGGGGAAATCCCAAGTCACGACGACTTCCCCGAGACGGCGGCGAAACAAGGGGAAGGAAGAAAGGAAGGAAAGAAGGGGATCGCCATGGCGGCGTCGCCGCAGCAGCAAGGCCAGGGCGGCCCCGGCGGCGGCGGCGGCGGGTGGACTCCCGAGCAGTTCTGGTCGCTGCTGGACAAGGCGGACCGCCGCTTCGCCCGGGTGCGAGACCTGTCCCCACTCGGCCGCCAGGAGCCCGACGCGTTCGCCAAGGCCTTCCGCGCCTATACCCAGCTCTGGCGGATGCAGCAGGAGCACCGGCACCGCCTCCTCGAGGCGGGCCTCCGCCGCTGGCAGGTCGGCGAGATCGCCGCCCGCATCGCCCACCTCTACTACGCGCAGTACCAGCGCACCGCCGACACCGCGCTCCTCTCCGAGGCCTTCGTCTTCTACCACGCCGTCCTCGACCGCGCCTACTTCCAGGACGCCGACCACCACCTCTCCCCCGCCAAGCACCTCCGCTTCCTCGCCAGGTTCCTCCTCGTCGCGCTCCTGCTCGCCAGGCGCTCCCACACCGTCCCGCGCCTCGCCTCGGACATACGCACGCTCCTCGATGACTCCAAAAAGTCCTTCCAGGTGCGTCCCACTGCAATTCCACTTTCCACACCCAAATTCGATTGATCCAGTTACCCTGATCATCGATCGATGTAATTCAATCTTCACTCTCGTATGTCATGCTGCACTGTGCAGGATGCCGAATACAAGGAGTGGAAGCATGTCGTGCAAGAGATCGCGAGGTTCCTGCGGGCTGACTCACCGTTTATGAACATGAGGCCGCTCAGGTACAGCTACGCATTTGATCCGCCCCCAGATACACTTCGTACTGTACCACCTACTGTCAAGAAGCGAGGTCTCGTCTTAAGTGACACCATACTTTGCAGCTACTATCCTAACGAGGTAATGCTTCCACATCTTCCTTGCCTTGCATCAACTTATGCTTGTGCTTCATTGTTCAATTTTTTGGGTGGTGGTGGTGGTGGTGGGCGGGGGTGTAGTTAGTACCGAGGAAATAATTTCACTGTGGTTCATCCAGGTCAAATTTACAGACCTCTCCATAGATGTATTCAGAATGGTTCAGTGCCTCGAATGGGAACCATGTGGTTCATTTGCGCTAAACAATGGTTACAGCGCCCATGATGAAAGTGGACAAAATCAACCCAATCTACTGAAAGATTTAAGAGATGCTGCACTGCCTCCGAATCCACTTAAGACAATTCTGTATCGCCCTTCAATGACACATTTCCTAACGGTAACTTCATCTTTCAGTTTTTGTTTCTCATTTGGTATTGCCTTTCTCCTATTTTTCTAGAATTAATCTGTATCGAGTAGTGCAATTATCTTGCATCTGAGTAAAAGAAAACTACTATGAACACTATCATCTTTGGAAGCTCTGTGGTATATGCAATTGGTTAGTCCTGAGAATAGTAGAATACTGTCACAGTATGTGCTTGTGCGTTCAATCTAGTGTAACCTGTGTAACAGACTAACAGTTAATATGTGTTGCTTGTAAATACGCAATTGGTTAGTTGGAGGTTTAAAACTGCAGGGAACTGCAATATATCGTGCGGACTTAATGATCTGAATTATCTGACAAGGAAGCATGATGATGAGGGAGAGGGACGCTGCGTAACTCCACTTTTTTGGTCCACCATTTATGCACCCATTAGTTCATGGCTACAAATTTTCTTAGAAAGTGTGATAACACAGAAGCTTGAACATCGAACTTAAGTTGGTCTGTGTTTGCGATTTGTTTAGCAAGACTAATTCAACTCTACCCATGGTTTCAAAATTTTAAGAGAAAACAGTTATATGCAGCTGTTATTATTTGTCTATTTAATCAAATAACTTTTTTCTAAAATGTGTTTGTTTAAATCCAGGTCCTCGCCACGAAATGCGAGGAGCTTCCTTCAAATGGTATCATGTTAATATATCTTTCAGCTACAGGTTAGTGCCCCAGGGTTGTTTGCTTCAATGTTGTCACATTTCTGTGTATGTTAAGGACATTTTAGTTAATATTAAAAAATCTTTCAGGGGAGATGGGAACTTCTGGATTTTGTCCTGATACTGGTGAAAAGGTTTTGAGCAATTTTAATAAGTTTGACATATCCAGTACTAGCCATATTAGTTCAAAGGAAAACAAAGAACCTTGTCTATGGTTAGGCTGCCGTGAAACTGAAGGTATTGTCTTTTCATTTTATTGTAAGCTGCCTTTTGCCGACTAGAATTATGTCCTTTTCAATAAGAATATTGTTTCTGCCATATCTGAAATATCTAGGTTCAAATTGCATATACCCTGGTGATCTTATCCCATTTACAAGAAGACCCTTATTTTTGGTGATTGACAGTAGCACCAGCTATGCTTTCAAGGCAGGTTTGATCTTTTTTCCCTCCCTAGAACTGAGCAACCACTATCTGGACAATGAGGGTTCGAGATCTTTTCCTTTCCTTTTCTGGCCTACCTCAACTTTGCTTGGGACTAAAGGGCTGGTCGCTGGTATTCACTGTCTAATGCTTTGTACTGAATTGTGTTGTTTTTAGGCAAAGCACAAGTAAACTTGTCATACGCAAATAAGCCATATTATGTGCATTTATTTTTTTGTAGTTTGTTCAGTTTTGAAGTTTTTTTCAGACTCTGTTCGTCTATCTTAAAACATTTAACTGCTTAGTTCAAATGTGACCTGTGGTTCGTATTTCCATCTTGTTAGGACAGTTTCTTCTGTGCCCTTATTTTGCCATGGCACCTTGTACTTTGTGTAATTTTGTTATTATTTTTATTTACTGTTCATTCAATTTCTTTCTACATATTGGGATATCTGGACTATTTTTTCCCCTTTAGTCTTGACTATCTCGCATCTTTTGTCAAACACAACGTTCCTTTGTAACTGCAGTCTATTCATGGTACTGAAAGGGGAGAGACTGCTGCCATGCTACTTTCACCAAGTTCCCGATCTTCTGCTGCGGGATTCAGTGGTGATTCTACTCGGAACTGTGGTAGTCAATTTACTATGTTCCTCACAGCTCCATTGCAAGCCTTCTGCTTTCTGATCGGCAACAACGGGACAGATATCGACAGGGTACCCATATTTTTAATGAATTTCTTCAGACATTAGAGTATATTTAAAGCCTTGACATGAATTTTGCAGGATGCATACAACAAAGCTGAGGAGTTATTGTTATTGTCCCTAAATGAATGGGCCACGACTTTAGTTGCATCATCTTCACTTCATCCTGTTTGGGTTGAAGTTTTAGGTGATCCACTCCTAAGAAGGCTACTTCTCAGGTGATCTTGTGACTCTTGTCAAATCTTGTCATGAATTGAATCTCTACTCAATCTGTCAAAAGTAGTCCTTTTTGTCTGGAACTATGAATGATTGATTTTGGGCCGCCTTTGTTTTATGAACATCACTATACTGTGCTCGCTTGTAAGAGGTTTCTTGTTACTCCCTCTCCAAAATGTAGATCATTTTAGTTTTCTCCTACTCAGTTAAACTTCTCTAACTTTTGCTAGGTTTATGAAAAGTACACCTACATCTACAAAATCAGTTTAGTAAATCCAACCTGAAGTATGTCTTAATAGTGCACTTATTCGGTATTGTAGATGTTAATGTACTGCTCTATAAACTTGATGAAAGTTAATTTGACTTGGGACAAAACTAAAATGACTACAATTTAGAACGGAGGGAGTAGGTTATTAACCAGTTCACATCTGCAGGAATGCAATATGTTGAACTGGCCTTCCAAAATTCTACTAATTGTATGTTCCAGTCTGCTCCATAGATGATGCCCTGATACACATATATTTGATACAGTCCAACTATTTTATTGGCTCAAAGTTTAGTTTGATTGTTTCTGCAGGTTCATCTTCTGCCGAGCAACCCATTCCCTGTTCAAACCTACAAACCATAAGGCAGAGTTCCTTCCGACCTGCATGCCTCCTCTGCCTGAGTCTGTTGATGCTGAGAGCATGCTCTCCCAAAGCTGTGTGATGCGAGTCGCATCATTCTTTGGCGCTGTCAGCCAGTTCTCATTTGCTGAGGTTACGACATGGCCTGATGTTGACCCTGAGGAGGCTGTTGCCACCAGTTCATCTGGCAGTGCCAACAAAGGAGTGCCAGAGACAGCCAGAGATTCAGACATTTCAAACTCATCTTCATCTTTTTGATTGATGATTAGGCTGCTGTGGCGACCATCGGGCTACCTTCGGCCGCTTGTGTTATGTTACTCATCTGCATTTGCAGATCCATTCTGTAATTACTTGTGCTCCTTCATGCTTGATATTACACACATCAAGCAGAAGGACTGCCTTGCCTCATTTTTTTTTTCTTTTTACTTAGTGAATTGTTAGTCACTAGAACATTTTGTTATCCCTTACTCAATTTGGAGACGTGGAGCTGTGTGACAAAGTATGGTTGAAAAAAAAGAATCTTTTGTCCTGTTACTCTCCATGGTGCGGCAGAATATACTCCATTCTAAATTGTAAGTCATTTTGGCTTTGGTAGATACATAGAATTTTCTATGCATCTAGATATATACATTGTGTCGAGATATAGTAAGAGCTATGCAAAAAGAAGAAGCAGCTAAAACAGACGGAGGGAGTATTATGCTAGAGGCCAAGACTTCAAAGATAATATGCAAGAGGCGCTTGCAGCAATTAAACGATACCTGAAGCTTGCAGTTTCGAAAGGGTAGAGTGCACATGAATTGTATGGATATACCACCCCCACCGCTGTTAGTGGTCTGGTCAGTGCAAACCAACAGCACCCAGACTTGTGTTTCAACCAGGTCCTTGTATGCCTCGCCTCGGACATACGCACCATGATTCTTTCATATCTGTTCACGCACACTTCATCTCACTGAACTATTGACGACTTAATAGCCACAAGCACAAAAACAGACAACTATAGTTTTTTTTCTGCGAATATGCCTGGGCACATATTTTCATTAAGAGAAGGAAGCACGACGACATGCACATCCAAACTAGAGAAGGGCTTGGACAACTATACTTCATAACCTGAAAGCTACAGAACTACTAGCAGTTGCAGAGAACATTGTGAATACACACTGATTATTGGGCTGTTAAAAACATACAAGTGTCAATATTACAAGAATGGTGACATCATTGCATGCTCACTAATTGTTCAAAATCAGGGTAAAATGTACTTGGTGAGGAACAACACAAGAATATATATGTAAAGTACAATACAGGGGCATCAACCCAGGATGGCAGCAGAGCTGACCTTATTAGACTCACAACGGATAAGGACATAAAAAAAGGATAAATTGAAAAGAGATGAATTCACAAAACACTTGCTCTTGCTTGGCCCTTATTCAGTAGTGCATTCTGACATAATGTGTTTGTCCATGAACCATAACACAGAGGTTTACCAATTGCCAGGGCTTAGTTTTTCAAGTCTCAGGTTTGGTCGGATCAGTTGAGTCATCCACTCTGCTGGAATCATTGTCCTTGTTCCAAATATCAGGAGAAGATTGCTCGATAGATTTATTTGAAGCTTCTGCCTGAGATTGGCTACTGTTGTTCTTATAGTTATTTGCTGGAAGGCGTCCGTTCCTAGGATGCCCAGTTTCAAAGCTTGGTGCATCAGTTCCACGACCTTGGGTACTGTCTTCAGACTGTAGCTGCACCTTGGATTCTTCAGAAGACCTTGGTGCATCAGCTGCAGTAACAATAGTGTCTTCTTTTGTTGGCTCAGTAGAGAACGGGGTCTGTACGGATCGAGAAGAATGTGGACCTGTAATATGAGGAACGACCTTATTAGCAGCAGAACTATGCATACTGAATATTAACTAGAAATTAATAGACGGGTGAATTTCTGTTTATTGGGAATTGCCTCACCTGGTTCAGTACCTTCAGGAGTATCGGATGGTGCTGCTGAGTTCATCGCAGGTGTCACAGTTTGATCAGTTGAGGTTTGTCTAGGTGACTCGATATTTCCAGTATCTTGTAAACCCTTAGAAGTTGGTGCTTGTGTTGTTGCAGGAGGTTCCACCTCTTGCTTCTCCATTGAGCTTGTGGCTGGCATATCAGCACCACTAAGACGAGCATCACCACCAATTTGTCCTGAATCAGGCCCAGTGCTTGAAGTTTGTGCCTGGCTTGATGGAAGTGTCATCTTCTTATCTACAACGGCACTATGCACTTTAGGAGTAGATCCTTCAGAAGCACGTCCAGCACGAGAGGCGTCTTTAGCGATAAGTGGGCTTCCCAAATTTCTGATCTGACCATCGTCAGGAGAAGAAACCTGATCGCTCGATAAAGCGTGACTAGCATCTGGTGTTGAGCTTGTGACCTGACGGGTAACATTTGTTGGTGGTACACTCATTTGATCAGCAATGGCAGCTTCCACACCTTCCCTTGGTTCAGCAGAGGCAAATGGTTTTGAGGGATTGACAGATTTTTCATCTGAAATGAAAGAGAACCTCAGATGTGGCAGGGTAGTTCTATTTCAGTATTCCTGTTTTTCTACTAAACCAGAAACAAAGGCGCACCATTAGTTAACGAACAGGAAACGTACTAAAACATTACCTGTTACAGCAAATTTTTGTTCTGCTGGGGCAGCTTCACCTTGTGTTTGTGAGGAACCAAGCTGAGTTTCCGGAGAAGATGCTTGGTACCTTGTTGGTGGCTTGGATCCTTGCCCAGTTGATTTAGCCTTACTCGAGGCATCCGGTGATACATCTAGAGTTGCTTCATGTGGCTGTGTCTGTGTTGCAGGCTTAGGAGAATAATTTTCCAATGGCCCATCATCAGGAATACTTTTCAGAAACTTCCTTGATGCATCCTGAGCACCTGGGAATGAAGGTTTAGTTGTGTCTGGATCAGGTGTAAAGGCTTGTTGTTGAGTTACTGTTTGCATGTCCTCGGCTTGATCAGCTGCAGTACCAATAGTGTCTTCGTTTGTTGGCTCGGTAGAGAAAGGGGTCTGTACAGATCGAGAAGAATCTGGACCTGTAATGTGAGGAACGGCCTTATTAGCAGCAGAACTATGCGTACTGAATATTAACCTGAAATTAATAGTCAGGTGAATTTCTGTTTATCAGGCATTGCCTCACCTGGTTCAATACCTTCAGGAGCTTCGGACGGTGCTGCTGAGTTCATCGCAGGTGTCACGGTTTGATCAGTTGAGGTTTGTCTTGGTGACTTGATATTTGCAGTGTCTTGTAAACCCTTGGGAGTTGGTGCTTGTGTTGCTGCAGGAGGTTCTGCCTCTTGCTTCTCCATAGAGCTTGTGGCTGGCATACCAGCACCACTAAGATGAGCATCACCGCCAATTTGTCCTGAATCAGGCCCAGTGCTTGAAGTTTGTGCCTGGCTAGATGGAAGTGTCCTCTTCTCATCTACCACGGCACTATGCACTTTAGGAGTAGATCCTTCAGAAGCACGTCCAGCACGAGAGGCGTCTTCTTGGCTAGCGATAACTGGGCTTCCCAAATTTCTGATCTGACAATCGTCTGGAGAAGATTCCTGATCTCTTGATAAAGCGTCACTAGCATCTGGTGTTGAGCTTGTGACCTGACGGGTAACCTTTGTCGGTGGTACACTCGTTTGATCAGCAATGGCAGCATCGGCATCTTCTTCCCTTGGTTCAGCAGAGGCAAATGATTTTGAGGCATTGGCAGATTTTTCATCTGAAATGAAAGAAACAACCTCAGATGTGGCAGGGTAGTTCTATTTTAGTATTCCTTTTTGTACTACTAAACCAGAAACAAAGGCGCGCCATTAGTTAACCAACAGGAAACGTACTAAAACATTACCTGTTGCAGCAAATTTTTGTTCTGCTGGGGCAGCTTCACCTTGTGTTTGTGAGGAACCAAGCTGAGTTTCCGGAGAAGATGCTTGGTACCTTGTTGGTGGCTTGGATCCTTGCCCAGTTGATTTAGCCTTGCTTGAGGCATCCGGTGATACATCTAGAGTTGCTAAAGGTGGCTGTGTCTGTGTTGCAGGCTTAGGAGAATAATTTTCCACTGGCCCATCATCAGGAATACTTTCCTGAAACTTCATTGATGCATCCTGAGCACCTGGGAATGTAGGTTTAGCTGTGTCTGGAGCAGGTGTAATGGCTTGTTGTTGAGTCACTGTTTGCATGTCCTCGGCTTGATCACCTGCAGTAGCAATAGTGTCTTCTTTTGTTGGCTCAGTAGAGAAAGGGGTCTGTACAGATCGAGAAGAATCTGGACCTGTATGTGAGGAACAACCTTATTAGCAGCAGAACTATGCATACTGAATATTAACCTGAAATTAATAGTCGGGTGAATTTCTGTTTATCAGGCATTGCCTCACCTGGTTCAATACCTTCAGGAGCATTGGACGGTGCTGCTGAGTTCATCGCAGGTGTCACGGTTTGATCAGTTGAGGTTTGTCTTGGTGACTTGATATTTGCAGTGTCTTGTAAACCCTTGGGAGTTGGTGCTTGTGTTGCTGCAGGAGGTTCTGCCTCTTGCTTCTCCATAGAGCTTGTGGCTGGCATACCAGCACCACTAAGATGAGCATCACCGCCAATTTGTCCTGAATCAGGCCCAGTGCTTGAAGTTTGTGCCTGGCTAGATGGAAGTGTCCTCTTCTCATCTACAACGGCACTATGCACTTTAGGAGTAGATCCTTCAGAAGCACGTCCAGCACGAGAGGCGTCTTCTTGGCT
Source organism: Sorghum bicolor (assembly GCF_000003195.3). Lineage (NCBI taxonomy): Eukaryota > Viridiplantae > Streptophyta > Magnoliopsida > Poales > Poaceae > Sorghum > Sorghum bicolor. Next base: position 66,467,126 of record NC_012871.2, on the reverse strand, counting down.
AGCGATAACTGGGCTTCCCAAATTTCTGATCTGACCATCGTCCGGAGAAGATTCCTGATCTCTTGATAAAGCGTGACTAGCATCTGGTGGAACAAACTTCTGTTCATCAATGGATAATTCATTTGGTACACTACCAAGCTGTATGCCCGAAGCTGATGCTTTTGAAGGTTTGCCTTCTTGAATAGCAGAGGATGGTCTTGAAAGTTTAGCTTTGCGCAAGTTATCATCAGGTATATTTTCCTGAACCTTCCCTGAAGGATGTTCGGTAAACAATATGTCTTGTTGGCTAGGAGTTGTTTGGGAGTCCTTGGCTTGATCACGTACAGAAACCATAGGATCTCCTTTACTTGGATCAGTAGAGGAAATTAGCATAGCTGAAGGAGACGAATCTCTAATCTCATTCATTGGACCAAGAGAGAAAGCTGGTTGTGCAGGATCAGCAGAACTTTGACCTGAAAGTTTGATATTAATAGTGAGTTTTGTCACAGCCTATAGCTAGTGCACTATACGGCGATAGTTACCTGATAAGGCAGATTTTTGCTCAGCAAGCGCTGCTTCATCAGGTGCACTACTAGGTGTGATGTCACGAGCATCTGGAGTTGCTGATGGTTTCACTGACTGAACATTTTCCAGCTCAGTATGGAAGGAGTCTCTAGCCACAGTAGGTAATGGTGCTTGAGTTGCAGGCGTTAGTTCTTCCCCTTCAACTGATAAAGGTCTTCTGGCAGGTTCAATGGTACCAGTGCGGTGAACATCGTCCTGGGTAGCTGTATTATTAAGTGTGTCTTTTGATGTCAGAGCCTGTTTTCTGTCTGGTATGTCTTGTCGACCAATGATTGTTGGCTGTGCCGTGGTCTGTTCAGCAGTGGGAATAACAGTTTGCTCTTTCCTAGGTTCACCAGAGATCAACTCTTCTGAAGAATGAGGTGATTCTTCATCTGAAACAGAGAAAGCAGTGTAAGGTGTAGCAGGATTTTTTGTGTGAGATCGAATCAACAATATGTTTTTCTCCCATGTAAAGAGAAACTGATTACCTGACGGGGCAAATTTCTTTTCAGCAGGACCTACTTCGCCTGGTTTGAAAGGAGATCTGACATGAGAACCTTGTTTTCCACTTGAAACCAATGGAGTAATTGACTCAACAGTCTGTTGATCATCGGGGGTGGCTTCATGAACATCTGCCGAGGAAAGTTGGGTACCTAACGTTGGAAAAACTCTTGCGCCTTGTGGAGATGTCATTTCTTCTTGTCCAGGGATTGCTTCTGATGCATGTGAAATATGTTCTTGATTTGGAACAAATGGTTTTCCTGAGTCATCAGTGCCGCGGTTATCAGGAGTTATCTCCTGGATTTTCCCTATAACACCCTGGGTATCTGGGGTTCGAATTGCTATTGTGCTCGGTGCAGGTGGTCTGGCCTGTTGCCGAAAAATCATTTGTGGCGCATTAGTATAATTGGCTGCAGAAACATTACTGTCTGCCTTTATTGGTTCAACAGGGGAAGGATGTTGTGCAGCACGAGCTGATCCTTTATCTAAAATCCACAAAGCAAACTGTTACTTTTGAGGAACTGTTCATGATGCAAATCTTCTCTAGGCTAGTCAGCAGTTAGTTTTTATACAAAAGAAATCAGTTACCTGACGGAGCGGATTTCTGTTCAGAATGGGCTACTCCAGCTGGTACGATATCAGCAGGTTGGGGATCCGCTGATGTTGGGCCAGCTGCAGGCACTGTTGCTTCTTGATCAGTTACAGTTGGTTTTGCCAATTCAGCTTTTCCCGAGTCACCAGTATGTACATATTGGAATGAATCCGAGTGACGTGGAGTCTCAACAGTTGGCTGTGCTTGAATTGATGCAGGTCGCGGTGCCTGTTCATCGTGTAAAGATCCTGTGATAACCTCATCACCACTAGCATGATCCGTTGTTGTCTTTTCATCAATAGCTGCATCATGAGTTGGCAAACTGGCATCATAAACATCTTCATGGATTGTGGCAGGATCTCGTGTAGCTTTTGCAGCCTCTAATCTTTGGCCCTCAGGTGTGCGGAAAAGCTCACCAGCTTCATGACTATCAGGACTTCTCATGGTACGTGCTGAAGCAGGATGAGCAGCTGTAATTGGTGCTTGCATTTGTTTTGGTTTCCCCATTCTTTCATCAATGTTGGACTGCTCAGTAAATTTATCACTGATAGTGGGAACATCAGCTCTGGCAGCTTCTGGCAGTGATGATGCAGCACGTCCAACATCAGATGCTTCTGCAACAATTGGTACAGGAGGTTCGACCCTTTGCTCACCAGATTGTTTGCCCATCTGATTGACACTCTGTGAACTTGGAGTTGCTTCTTGACTCATCGATCTTGACTTTTGATCATTGTTAGAAGACATGGCTGCTCCATCATCACCAGAATCAGTAATTACACCATGTAACGGAGCACCTGTGCGTTGCCATTGATCAATGGTGAATGATTTGCTAGGCAAATCCCCATCAGGAACTGCTCTTTGTAATGGTTCAGAGGCAGGTTGCACTTGGGATGCTGGTTCTTTGCTTGATAGAGATGGATCCACTTTCTGATCATCGGCAGTGTATTTTTTATATTGCTCTTCTGCACTGTGATCATCATGAATATCTGCTCTGGCTGATGCAGAAACACTTAATTTTTCACCATCATTGTATGGATCACCAAAGGATTCATGATGCTCTGATGTAGAACCATATACTTTCTCATCAGCTGGGATGACTTGAGCTTCTTCCGGGATGTCTTGTGCAGCCAGAGGACCCTTACGATAAACAGATGATGTTTTCTCCAGTGCATTAGAGCCCTCAGAATCGGTAAGCTGTGTCTTAGGTGCAGTGGATGCACTTTCCTGGAACATCTCCCTAAGCCGCTTTGTTGATAATGAATTTTCTTCAGTCATGATGCTTTCATCATCTTTTGCATATTTCCAGTCCTTCCTTTGGTCAGTAGTTGGCACTGTAGATTCTCCTTTTGTGAGCTGAGAATCTTGAGCGTCCAAAACTTGTGCTTTGGGTAATGTAGATCCAGGACCTATTGATTCTTCAAAGGTGGCTCTAGATTTCTTGGGAGTGTCAAGGATGTCTGAAGACTGTATTGTAGCATCCTCAGCTGATGTCTGTCTTGATGGACGAATTTCTTTCTGACGATCTGATAAGTGCTCTCCAGATATACCTGTCTTTCTTTCCACCATTTTTGGTTGTTCAGAAATAGTTTCTCTACTTTGCATGCTTTTATCCCTAGCTTCTTCAACTTGTGTTTGCCTTTGCCTTGATGGAGTAAGAGCAGGTTGCTGAATGTGCATAGGCTGGGCACTAGATGGTATAGAGTCAGCGACCTTTGTTTCCATGAAGGCATCCTTGCCCACATCTTGAGTTGACAAATTGACATCATAAACATCTTCCTGGACTATTGCTGGATCATCTCCAGCTTTTTTTGCTTCTGATATTTGGCCACCAGGTGTACTGACAAGCTCACCAACTTCATGACCTTCAGGAGTTCCTCTCTTAGTAGGTTCTGAAGAAGGACGAGCATCTTGACTTGATGTTTGCGTTTGTGTTGGTTCTCCAACTCTTTCATCAATAATTGAGCGCTTGGCAAACTTATCACCAGTAGCCGCAGAAGCTCCTGGAAATGATGGTGAAGCATGTTGAACACCAGATATTTCTGCTTCTATTGGTACGGGTGGTTCCACTCTTTGCTCATCAGATTTTTGCTGACTCACTGGTGTTGGCTTATCATCAACGGTTGACTTGGCCACCTCATCATCACCAGAACTACTAGTCACGTCATGTAATGGTGCAGATGAACGTTGCCATTGATAAATGGTGGATGGTTTGCTAGACAAATCTCTGTGGAGAGCTGCATCATATGATGGTTCAGAGGGAGGTTGGACATGGGAAGTTAGTTGTCTAGTCGAAAGAGGCGGTGCCACTTTCTGGTCATCAGTGGTGTCTTTTCTATATAGTTGTTCAGCACTGAAGTCACCATGAGTTTTTACTCTTGCTGGTTCTGAAGCATTTAATTTCTCAACAAAAGTGTTTGGAGCATCAGAAGCTTGTTGATGCTTTCGCATATAACCATCTGCTTTCTCACCAGCTGGGATGGTTTGAGCTTGCTCCTGATTGTCTTGTGCTACCAGAGGCTTCTTCTGGTAAATAGAGGATGTCTTCTCCTCCTTAACAGAACCAGGGCCTTTAGCTTCTTCATAGGCACCTCTAGATTTCTTGGAAGTGTCAAGAACATCTGGAGACTGTATTGTATCACCAGTTGCACCACGAACATCTTCAGCTGCTGCCTGTCTTGATGGAGCACTTGCTTTCCAACGATCAGAAACTTGCTCTCCGGCTGTACCTGCCCATTTTTCCAACATTTGATGTCGGTCAGGAACAGCTTCTCTACCTTTCATCCCTTTGTCCCAAGTATCTTCCACTTCTGCATGCCTTGGAGTAGGAGCAGGTTGTTGAGAGTACATAGGTTTTGCACTAGATGGTGTAGACTCAGCAACCTTTGCTTCTTTGAAGGTATCTTTAGCCACATCATGAGCTGACAAATTGGCGTCATGAACATCTTCATGGACTGTGGCTTGATCCTGTCTAATTTTTGCAGCCTCTGATATATGTCCATCAGGTGTGCTGACAAGCTCTGAATCAACAATTTCATGACCACCAGGAGTTTCTCTCTTGGTATGTGCTGGAGCAGAAGATTGAGTTGGTAGCATTTTTGTTGGTTCTCCAACTCTTTCATCAATAATCGACTGCCTAGCAAACTTATCATCACTAGTGGCATGATGAGCTGTGGAAGCTCCTGGGAATGATGGTGAAGCACTTTGGACACCAGGTGTCTCTGCTCCAATTTCACCATCACCAGAACTAGAAGTTATGTCATTTAGTGGCACAGTTGCACGCTGCCATTGTTCAATGGTGGATGGTTTGGTAGACAAACCTCCACGGGAAGCTACTTCTTGTAAGGATTCATAGGCAGGTTGAACTCGAGAAGTTGGTTCATTGCTCAATAGAGGTGGCACCACTGTCTGTTCATTGGTTATTTCTTCTTTGGTAAACAAACCTTTAGCTGCTGGCAGCCTTGATTGAGGAATAGCTTGCGGACGATCTGAAGATTGCTCTCCAGGTGTACCAGTCTTCCTTTCTCCATCTGTGGTTTGGGCATTCCCTGACACCATTTTCTGTGATTCAGGAATGGTTACTCTACTTTGTCTGCCTTTGTCCTTAGCATCTTTAACTTCTGCTTGCCTTGGAGGAGGAAAAGGAGCTTGCGGTGTGTACACGGGTTCTGCACTTGTTGGTGTAGAGTCAGGAAGTTTTGTTTCTTCAAAGATATTTTTATCACCATCAGGTGCAATTTGCCATGACACAGAAGCAGTGTTGGCAACTTGTATGTCTTCATCATAAGGATATCTCTTTCGGAATGATGTATCTGAACTAGAAGAATCCTCGACCTTTTGTCTTCGTGGAGAAACAGGTGATCTCCAAGCATCTAAAGGCTGCTCAGTTGATGCTACTTCATCAGCAGTCTTTGATTCTTCAGAGGTGTCATTATCATATTGGGCAGCTGTCTTCTTAGGTGTTGGCGCAGTCCCTCTTGGTTGCTTGTTGGCATCTTCAGCAGTTGGATATCTTGCTTCGGATGGAGGAGTCTGATATCTTGTTTGGGAAGGTGGGGCCACACTGTGATATCTTCTTTCTTTGAAGGTGTCATCAATTGTTTCTTGCTTCCGTGAAGGAGCATCGGCCCTCTCAAAATATGAAGGTTGCACTTGGAATGATGAAGACTCGGAAACTTTTGTTTCTTCTTTGACATCTCCAGTATGGTCTGTCATTTGCCATGGGGTAGAAATTTTGTCTTTAGCTTGCTTGGAAGTATCTTCAGCTCCAGGATATCTCATTTCAAATGGTGCAGTAGCATGACGAGGACCATCTAAATCTTGTCTTGGGAGAGATGATTGAGAAGTATATGAAAATCTCTCACTGGATATAGTGGAACCTGGAGCCTGTGATTCATCAAATATCTCCCTAGCATCTTGAGGTTCTCCCTGCCTTGGTACAGAACTATGGTCTCTAGGTTGCTTGCTGGTATCTTGACCACCTGGATACGCTGCTTGGGATGAAATTCTCCTGCGAGCATCTTTAACTGCTGCTTGCCTTGATGGAGTAACACCATGTTCTTGTGTAGAAGGGGGCGGTAAAGCACCTCTCTGATCAGAAGATGCATAATCCTCAAGTTGAGACAAGACATTTCGACTCATTGGTTCTTGAGGAACAGAATGTGAGGTTGCCTGTTCTGAATCTTGTGATGGATACTGCTGCACATCTTTTCTTGGTTTTCCTTGTTGAGTAGACACTAAATGATCAGTATCATCATGCTTTAGGTCATTTAATCCAGTTTTAGCAGAATGCCACTGCTCAACCTGCAGCCTACGATGAACATCGGTTGTGTGGAGCTTGCTAGCAGAAGTATCTGTAGGTTCAAGTTCTGGTGGAGTACGACCAGAATATGGAACTGATTCTTTGAACCGAGAATCAACACTGGTGCCTGTGCTGTCACTCTTGTAGAAATCAGATGCAGTGGGTTGGTCAGGCTCAGGGAATGCATCCAATGTTTCTGAAGTTTTTCGTGTAGTAGGTTCAATATATGGTGTATCTACATCAGTATGGCTTGGGTAGTGATCAAACACATCAAGGTCACTAGAAACATCCTTGGATGAACTTGATTCGAGGATTGGAGCATCTTCGGCGCTGGACTTGGCTGCATCAGTTATTGGGGGCTTCTTGGCAGGGGTTGGGGAAGTAGCATGTTTAGTGCTTTGGACAGGAATAGAGTGTTTTTTAGAAGTGACAGGAGTACTTTGAACTGAGGTTGGTGGTGTTTCTTGAGGGCTAGTAAATATTGTAGTTTCCTTGCTTTGGACAGCTGAAGTTTTATCAGTAGCAGGAGTACTATGGCTTGAGGATATCAGTAATTCATCAGGGGAAGTATCACTAGGAAGAGGCTTCTTTGTTTGAGGAACTATGGAAGATAATGACACGGTATCCGTAGGAGGAACCAATATTGTCCGAGGCTTTGTTCGTCTGATCTTCCTTGAGTATAGCCGAATTGAGTCAGCAGAGGTTCTAGGATCCTCCTCCTCCTCCTCCTGCTGCTGCTGCTTCTTGAGTTCTTCTTGTTTGTTCTGCTCCTCCACCCTCTTCATATACCTCAGTACTTTCTTCCAAGAATCCCGATCAGAAATAGCATCCCACCACCTTCTAACATTTTTCCTCGAATCATAAAGGTAAAGAAACTTGTCAGACGCTTTGATATAGTGGGAGTTTGGCAGGTGAACAAGGTCAGCAAGAGTGAACTTGTTTCCAGCAAGGAATTCACTGTCACTGAGCCTTTGGTCATAAACTTCCAGAACCTCTTCTACCTTCCTCATATGCATGTCAATACCATCATCTTCTTCACCCAGGGGAAAGGCCAAATGACAAAACAAGGCCCGGCTTGGAGGGTTGAAAGCATGCTCCTCGTTGTGGAGCCATTGCTCAACTGAAGCCCTCTCAAGGGCATCCTTCCCAAGGAGGAACGGATATCCTTGATGTTCGTACTTTTCTGCTATATAACGACAGATTTCTCTGGATTCTGAAAATAGAAGGCAGAACCATCCTGAGTGCTGTCAAATTAACTGTGTTTGCAACTCAACAAGGAAAACCAAGAATACTGCTAAAAGTTTGTCAAATTAACTGTGTTTGCAACTCGAGAATACTGCTAAAAGTTTCCTTCTAACTTTAGCAAATGAAGACTCGATTTTTACAGCATTCGTGGGGATGTGCACATTGTTACTGAAAACATAATCATGTACCGGGATACCAAGAGTAACATGTTGCTAGTCTAAGTCTATCCATAACTCCACACACTAAAAGAAATATCCTAATATTTGCATGTTAATCAGAAAAGGAAGATACAATGTTCTACATTATACACTCTGTTGGCACATATTTTATTTTAGTTTTATAGCATCCAACTGCATGTTCGCATATAAGACAACCAAAAAGATTAACTCTTTTGAATACAATATACCTTTTAGGCAATTTTAGAGCTAAGTTAATGCAAACCTGCCTGCTACATGATCAAAATGTATTAAGCTATTGTCATTCAGTTGCTATTCACAAGTATATGCCCAAATTTGAAATCTCAAAACAACAAAAAATGATGATATAATCAGGCATTATCTACTCACTCCGTTTCAAATTGCAAGTCTTTTTAGCTTTGTCCTAAGTCAAACTTGTTTAACTTTAACCAAGTATATTAATACATTAAAATCTACAATATCATAGATGCACTATCAAGATATATTTCATAATGTATCTAATGAAACTAGTTTGACATTATAGATGTTTGTGTATTTTTCTATAAAGTTGGCTAAAGTTAGAGAAATTTGACTTAGGACAGAACTAAAACAACCTATAATTTGGAATGGAGTATAGGTTATATAAATGTATTGTCAAATTTCATTCACAACTGAAGGCCAATTCTTATGCCCTCTCAGAGTTGCATCCATGTGTTTACACGTTACTGATTTATTGCTGGCCAATGTTTGCTGCAAGGAACATTTAAGTAAAGCTTGCACGAACCCAGCTTATAAACAAGTTCAGAAAGCTTTTTATGGACAAATGCTAGTTACTGATCGAGTGACTTAGTGCATTGGCTAATTTTCTGCCACCAAGCATTATTTTAGATCACTGATTGGCACACACTTTGAACAAGCAGGATACTAGCTACAATGCCAAAATGATTGGCACACACTTTGTACATGATATGATGGAAATCCCTCTCCTTTTTTGGTGAACAAGAAGGCTCAAGAATATATTTTTAAGTGAGATATGCCAATAAGTTAATAGATTGGTCTAAATTTATGCCAGGCTAGCCATATATACAACCTTCTGACAATTTCCTAGCGATAACTAATAAACAACCTACCTCCTGGTACCAAGCTAACTTGCCTTTTTTTTAGTGAATGAAAACTTGAATATCATCCAGCGATAGAAATTATAAGCTCCAAGGAATGAAGGTCCGACATGGAATGGTAAGTTATTTTGCCAAAAATGAAGTATTACCTTCTAGAAATGTAGGGCCATCATAGAATGGAACTGGAGCATGTGATGCTGCCTGCAGTACTCAGAGAATGAAAATACAATAAGAAGATTAATTCCTCTCATCTTCGAACATATTCTTCCTGCCAGAAAAAAAAAATACTAGAATTGGAGACTCCAAATACCTGCAGTCTGAGTAAGCTCTTGTAAGAGGCTGTGTGAGTCTCAAACTTGACATCCTTCTCATAAAGGCATGCAAGCACTCTTGAAACATCAGGTAAGATAAAAGATTTCTCATGATAAACCTGCACAATTGGTGCTCCAATACCAAGCCCCACCATGGTGGCATGAACATAGGTTACAATGCTGAAATGGTGTGAAAGTAAACAACTTCCTGGTTCTCAAATATATTAGGTTCCCTGCCTCTCTTGTCAAGCAAAGAGAAGATGCTTAAAGTGTGAACAGAAAAGGAAACCAATGGAGGATGAGAACAGAACAGAATTATATAGATAAAAGAGATAAAAAAAAATAAAGAGAAAAGCAAAAGCTAAAGCAAACAAAATCTGAGTGGGTAGCAGTTGACCTTTAAGCTATGGCACAACCCCTCTTAATATGTTCTGTAGCATCAAATTTTACCACCAAGAAATTTATATATGGTCAATATTTTCAGGAACCTGATCATAGGGCACCCAATAAATTAACTAATTACTGTCAAAACTATGTAAAGATCGAGTAATAGAAAAGCTGCATCATATTTAAAAATATTAGTTTGGTAAACCAAAGGAGTGTATTGCAGCACACACTAAATGAGACTGGGCACTTACGAACGATGTAATGTTTCTTCTATGAAATAAAAAGAGCGCTCAGTTTCATCAAATTAAAAAGAACAGTGAGATGCAAATATAAATATTAGCAGCCAATCAAGATTAGAACAATAAATATATGTTGTGTCAACATCTACAAGAGAACTATGATAAAATCCTGGAGTCATACCTTATAAACAATGCAAAGAGCTAAAGCTTAAAGGCACTGATCTCTCAGCTGCATAACCACTTTATGCATTCCTTGGACCTTTCATTAGAGGACAAGGAGTATTATGGGAGCAGAAAAGCAATGCTAATAATGCAAGTTTAGTATCAGGAGCATACCTCTGCGAGTACTACAACCCATTGAACAAGATGGATGAGCGCCATTTCATGCCAATACAAAAATATATCATGTATCTCGATTCTCGCAGCAGTGCAGGAACAAAATCTGGGCACAAGAGAGCTTGCAACTTTACTCATCTTCATTCAGAATAGAATTGAGCAGCAGGTGCCTTGTTCAGCATGAGGGACTAAGGTATTGCAACCTTTTCCTTCTCAAAAGCAAATAAATGATAAAGAACAACATAATGTGGGCATCTCAAACAGTACAATTAATAGCATGCCCAGAAAGAATGCAGGGCATTCAAATTTGTAGACAGCATGTAAAAACTAAATGGACTCTCGAAGAATCATAACACACCCAGAATTAAGATTATTCTTTCAGCTATGAAAGGTTCACAACCTGCTAAAAAAACAACTGTTTACAATTTACAAGAATTCTGTTCCTACAATACATATACTATGAAACCCAGAAGTACCAAGCACAAAATATCATGACAATTTCTGATGTACACGAGTTACAGCCTTAAAAATTGTCTGTTTAAGTAAACTGCAGTCTGCAGCAGTTCTTAATCAATATTGTACTGGCATTGGAGCCTGGAATACCAAGGAACTGGCACTGATCATTGCATCATGTCCATCAAAGTGAGTGGAACTGTTGACATTTTCACCATTACAGTGTCTCCTCGTTACAGAATGACCCCCAGTATTTTTCTCATTACGATATCCCTCATTTTTCATCAACCTGTCCCATTGGCTGACAAGAAGAGAAAATCTCCATTCTTTTATGTAAGTTAGCCTTAGTTCATTAACATGAGCCTCCCCTCCAACCTTGATATCAGTCTACAACATTTTAGAGAAGTTGATTCACTTGATCAGGATTTTCCGGTGATTAATTCTTCGGAAGTGCAGCAAACTCTGCATGGGTATTGGTAGCTGTTGTAAAGGCCATAGACCCTCAGTCCCTGCAAAGTTAACCACGGATCAAAAAAGAAAAGGAGGTTCCTGCAAAGGATGTGGTCATTGGTGTACAGTACTTACCTGGATCAGCCCAGGAATCACAAAATCATACATAGACAAACCTTCATGCTTCCTGATCCCCGGAGGAAACAAGCCCACGCCGTGCCCCAGTAGGCAGCACCAACCCCCAAAGAAAAACATAAAGCACCTTTCGAACGATTTCCATGGAAGTTTGGAACCATTGAGAATAGAAGACACATTGCATCCCAAAGACAGCAGTGAGCCAGAAACTAACCTCCACAATTTATCACTATCAGTAGAGTGTAGTGGAGCGGCTGTCTAGGCAGAGCAAGAGAGTATACCTCGCTCAGCCTGTCGGAGTTGCCGCCGGGGCGCATGCGGGGCCACGCCCATGTACGGGAGCCCCATTGGACGACACCGCAGCGTCCACGGAGCGGATCAGCGGTTCACGAGCTGCGAATCAAATGAGCAGCAGCACAGTATGGCCGCGACGCGAGAAACGAGCCCGAGCCTCGCAGGCGACGTGCGGTCCGAACACCTCTGCCAGTCTGCCACGGGCGCACGGCATCGTGGCGGCAGGGCGGAGAGGGTTAACAGAGCAAGCTGGGGAGCTCGCTGGAGGCGAGAAACCGGAGCCACAGAAGACGCATCGTGTATCGCAGAGGCCGGAGACGGGCGAGGAGGAAGTAGCCTACGCCCCTGATTTAACCGCCGGAGACGGAGACGACGACGGCGGCGAGATTATGGAGGATTGACCGGAGTGGAGTGAGAAATTGTGCGAAGGGGCCGACAGGTGGGTCCGGACGTAACCGGGCCGGCGGGCCCGGCCGGCTGCTGCCTGCGGCCCTGCGGGGTAGTTTTGACAACAGAACATTCTCATCCCACAGAGCAGAATCCTAGGCCCCACCTAAAATTTTTCATCATCCCATCGAATCTTTAGATACATGCATGAAACATTAAATGTAGATAAAAAATAAACTAATTACACAGTTTAGTTGAGAATCGCGAGACGAATCTTTTAAGCCTAATTACTCTATGATTAGCCTTAAGTGCTACAGTAACCCACATATGCTAATGACAGATTAATTATGCTTAATAAATTTGTCTTACAATTTCCTGACGAGCTATGTAATTTGTTTTTTTATTAGTTTCTAAAAACCCCTCCCGATATCCTTCGGATACATCCGATGTGACATCCAAAAAATTTTCATCTTCAATCTAAACGGGCCCTAACACTTGTTCCAAAAAAAAAAAGCAGAAATCCTAGCACAGAACTTCGTAAGAATAGAGCTGCTCGGATTGCTTCTACTAGAGCTGCACGTGATGAACAAAAGGAACGAACCAAAGACGCTGTGATTCCACAAGACTTTGTCTTTATTCGTTTCTTGGGCCCTTTCATCAAGCAAAAGAGAAGAAAAGCATCGCGGATGGTGCAAGGATGGCATCACAAGTCACTCTTTCTAGTGCCACTCCTCGAACCATATAGTGTTGAACTGTCGATGAAGACCACACATGTTTCTTTTTTTCATTTATTTAGAATAAAGTAATATAATTTGTTCTCACGGCAACTGGGGAACAAAAAGAGAACCTGAACCCAACTTTGTTCTGAGCAGAGCCCATGCAAATGCAGATGCAGATGCCTTTGTTGGCTTGTTCTGTTGTTCAGCTACTCGAGCTTGCGGCGATGTTTCACTCCATACCACACCATGGAGGGATGGAGCATGTCCAGAAAAGAATGACGACACCTAAAAGAAAAGATACTAAATGATGGAATCTTAAAAGAATCATGCCACGGCCTGAATCTGGCTTTATTATTTTCATCTACAGCAAGATTACACTCTGTTAGAGAAATCAGACAGATGATGATGTACAGTTCCCAAGCTTCCTCTCCTTATGTTACATTGTGTAATAATGGAACTCAGGAATAACAAGCAGATAGGCGGAAAGCGATGGCTGCAGCTAAAAATTGCCACTTCAGTCAACTGCAGCTGCAGCAGGTCTGTATTTCTGTGTACTGGTGCTGACGTGCGAGGAACAGGCGCTGGTTGTAGGTCCTTCAAGGATGGACCGGGACCATGTACATTACAAGTCTTCATTCTTCAACCGTGTCTCAATGGCTCCGCCCCCTGAAAGCTGAAAAGAAACCACCCAGTGTTCTGTCCTTGTGCTTCCCCTCGTGCTCATCTCCGACCTGTCACACGAGTTGAACGTCAGCATAAGCTCCTATTCCTATAAGCATATAATTAGGTGTTAACACATATACCTCCTCTGCTATTCTCTGAAGGGTTTCTAAAATTTCGGAGAAGTCTGGTCTTTGGGCAGGGTCCTGCTGCCAACATTTCTGAAGAAGCTCAGAAAGCCTTGCATGAGTATGTTTTGGAATTGTAGGCCGTAATCCCTGCCAACGAAACTTAACACGTTAGAGAAGGACTCAATGCTGCAATCCCCTTTCCTTTCTCTTTATAGCGCAGAGGTGAGAAAGTTCTAGATCTGTGGCAAAGAAAGTCAAGAATCTATTGTCATTGGGATCGCATTGCCATTCACTCATTTTCAATACTCGCTAGTGTTCAAGCAAAACTCCACGAAAATATGTTGTTTGCATCATTACCAAACCATCTGCATGATTTCATGGAATAGTCACGGATTCCAAGATATGTGGTTATTCTATCACAGTAGAATGTGGATAAGGCTGGCTCTTGTTCTTAGAAACAGAATTTTGAACAAAGAAGACAGCAAGATAAAAAGAATCAAGCTGCTGATTTTACCTTCTGCACCACACCAACAGCTGCTTGTAGTGGAGTCAGGTACTCATAAGGAATCTGCAGAAATAGATGACATACCAGTTAATAATAACTCATTTAAAAGAAGAATAAGCTAGCATAATTAATGGATTAAATAACAGAAGATCAATGCACATACCTTCCCTGTGAGTAGTTCCCACAACAAAATTCCAAAACTAAAAACATCAGCCTTGTGATCATAGGGTTTGTGCTCTATGACCTGAAAGTATGTAAGATTTTGTTAGGCGACATACCACTGGTGGAAAAAAGAGTAAACTGGACAGCTCTATTTCTCAAGTCCACTGCGGTCCAAAAGCTTGTGATCATTTGGAAGGTACCCATACCACTACAACACACTGTAACAATTTCTTTGTCATGGCCTGGTCCAGAGCCAGCTCCACTTGTCACATAAGATGGCAGTATGAAGCTACCAGCATACAAAAGCATGAAAGTCCTCACAATTCTTCCTTCACCAATTACTTTACTGCATATCATATTTATTCAGTTGAGGTTGTGGGTGTATGCTCAGATGGCCAGACCACCCAAGTTCAAGTTCTCTCGAGGTGAATTCAGGTGCCTATTTCTTTTGATAAAGCCACCTGCCCACCCCTAGGTTGGTCCAGTTTTTCACATATCGTTTAGATTTTCAGATAATTATTTGATGGGTAGGAATTTAGTATACTGCTAAAAGACCTGTTGCAGATCGCCCTTTCATACAAACAATTTGTTCTTTATCAGGTACAATCAATTAGTAATAAGGAATTTCCACTTCTCTCATGTTACAAGGAAATCCATTGGTTTCATTCACATCTTAAGCACGAGACATGAAGATGGGTGTTTCGTGAATTGTGATCACATTTATTTTATATAAACATATAATCATTGGCAGTGGTAGATGGTAAAGGTATCAAAGGTCAAAGCTAATAATAAAGAATTACCTCTGGGGCCATCCAACGGTAAGTACCAGTTTCTGCAGTCATAACTCCAGATTGAGCTTTAACACGTGCAACACCAAAATCAGCAACTTTAACAGTCTGCAGAAGGAAGCTAATAAAAGTAAGCCAGGCAAATGTATCCAGTCCTAGATTTGGTACAATAGAAACTCTTCCTGGCCATGAAGAGCCATCAAGGCAAAAGGAACTTGTCACAAACAATACAATGAATACATGTATTTTGCATGTCTGAAAGTATGGAAGGAAGCTAAAGTGTTGACTGCAATGAAATCCACAAGAAACAGGAGCAACTCCACATTCTAAATGGCCTGATTAGATGACTTACCCCATTTTCATCCATCAGAAGGTTTGCAGTTTTCAAATCACGGTGAATAATATTATTCTGGTGTAAGTAGTTCATGCCTTTTGACACATCCATTGCAACTCCAACTAAAGCAGGAAGTTTGAAAACACCTTTATGTTTATGGAGGTAATCATACACACTTCCACTGGACATAAATTCTGGAAGAGAGGAAAATAAGATGGTTCACTCATTATTACAATTACCATCACAACAAGAAAATGGACAACTTGAAACGACCATTTTCTTCAACCATACCTGTGATTATACAAAGATTTGGGGGTTTAGTGGAAGCACCAATAAATTGCACAACATTCTTGTGACGGACCTTCCTAAAATCCAAGAACATACTCAGCAAAGTAGTACATAAAAGAGCAGTGTGCCAAGGAAGCACTCTATGGGGTGATAAGGTATTCATTCAGTTACATCCTGCGTTTGAAGTTCAAATCTAGGTTCATTCTACGAGAGATCAGTCAGTATGCTGATAAAGGATTGGTAACATAAGATGTTGGTAGGTAAAAGACAGCAAAGAGATCTTGATGTAAATGATGACTTGAAGTGACTGTAGGATAGGAATCATTGTAGAAGAAATAAGACTAAGAATCATTGTAGAAGAAATAAGACTAAGTTACATAAGGTAAAATAACAAGAAGCCAAATGAAACCTCAGAAACTTTGAAGGTATATTAAATTAGCATGCCAGACTACCAATATCACAATAAGAACACATCTTGTAATACAAGGTGAAACAGAGTTTGAGTATAGTAACCACCTCATAATATATACTTCCTGAGCAAATTCGCGCTGCATGTCTGCATTTATTCTCTCAGGTTTCAGCACTTTAATAGCAACATCTTGACTGCAATATGTACCCCGGTAACTGGAAACAGAAACATATCGTTAATCATTAAGTGAGGGATTTTTTCCCCCATGATAACTAGCAACAAACACTCACAGGTCACCATATGATCCTGATGCTACTTTATTCCCAAACTTGAGCAGTTTTACATCAATTTCCCATTCACTAGCACCATCTGTTGGTATCTCAACATGGTCAGCTGCTGAATTCTCAGCAATCTGTATGTTTTCAACTGGAGTAGACCATGAATGAGATGAAGACCATGCTTGTGTCTGTTGAATGATTGAATCCAAGCCAGAGTAGAAAAATGAGGACACAGAAAACAAATCTGTTGCAGTTAGGGCTCAACTAGTCCACATCGAATGAGTCTGTTTTACCTCTTCAATCCTGCCAATTTCCTTCTGCACTGCTTCTACTAAATCCTCTGTTTCCTAAGTAAATTAACAGGTAAATAAATAGTAAGAGACTGAGATAATAACAAAACAAAATATGCAGACCACAACGATGCTCTTGTTCTGAAGTATTGGCAGTTCATTGATGTCTGTTACCAACATTATTTGTTGATTACATGATCGATATATGTTGCATGATCCATGATGCTAGTCACAGGTTCTCATGCACATGCACATACACAATTACTAGACTTATTATCTGCCTTAGACCACATTAATTAAAAATGCTAAACCATATTATAAACTCTCGTGCGGATATCTTATGTATTAACTTCACAAGCAGTATTCTGAGAACTATTGCTCTGTGACTTCATCTTTGAAAGATATACACAAAGGCTATATATATTGAAAAGACACACAAGACTCATAAGGCATGGGAAAATGATAACCAGAAAAGAATTAGTTAGTGAATACCTCGTCATGCCAACCGACAACAACAAAGACATCAAGTGAGTAGCCATCATTTGTTGAAAATGCATGTGCTTCTTGAATGTTTAGACCAAGCTCACCGAGCAGAGATGTCAGCTGTCAATATCAGAAAATTTCATATCACTAAACAAATAGATAAGAAGACTACTAAATATCAAACGAATTAACTCAAGTAGAGATAGTGAGATATCAGTGAGAATGTATAATATGTACAGAAGGACAAATGTATGTACAAGATTTTTGAAGATATAGAAACAATCCCTATGAGAAACCCAACAATACATAGGTTTACCTCACTGAGAAGTTTTGGCTTGTCAATGGTTGAAAAGGTGATTTCATGCATGGGCCTGAAATGACACAAGAAAACTATTGTATCTGCAGAGAAACAAGTACTTAACAAAGGAAGATAACGTAATTGGAACCTTTCTTATACCATGACAGCATTAACTAACAAGTTACAAAAATTTTAATAGGAAACTATGGCTGGACAACAACAAAATAGAAGGAAAAGGTAACTGGCAGGAAATACTTCCTGTAAATAGATCACTCATTGTGTACTCTCACTGAGAACATACACATAGCGCAGTGGTAGGGATGCAGAAATGCAACCTAAGGTCGGGAGTTAGACTACCCATCCTCACCAAAAAAAAAAAGGCCACTCGTTGCTATGTTTAGTGAAATACGTGGTCCACTAATGGTTGCAGCACAATACACGGCTGCAGGTGTGTCCTTGCTGTTAGTGGCACGTCCAGGACAGCCAGGTTTAGTGGCTTTTTCTTGACACTAGGGAAGAGAATCTTCTACCTTTCCATCAATGCCTCAGGGAGGTCTTGCCCCCAGGGGTCGGTTTATTTTCATGTACTCTTGCTGGTTACACTGGCTAGGGAGCAAATTTGCATCTAGCTGGCAGGGGTTTGAGTCCTTGTTTAATTTAGTTTTAAAAATAGTGGGATGTCCAAGAAGCTCTAAGATATAGAATATTATAATATAAAGGTACGTAGAGAGTAGAGTTTAAAAGCAAATAGTACCTGTACAGAGATCGACCATTATCAGAAGTGCTATCATGATCTTGATGAGACTTGCTAGCTTCAAGAGCAAGGGCTTCAAGATTTGTAGAAGAACCGAAAGCAGGAGGATGTATGCTGGAAACAAGTCATAAATGTTAAACAAAGATCACATCAAACAAATCAGTAGTAAATATATATTTTTTGTTGTGCATAGCGGTAATGCAAAATGATTGTCATTTGCCAATAATCAAGTACTAGACAGATGAGAAAACACAAGTACCTTTGCTGCCTGTTCAGTCTTGAAGCGACTTCCTCCCCTGCAGTGTTCGAATCAGCATCAGTCTGATTCCCATCAAGAATTGGAGATACCTAATGAATCAAGATTCAATAAGGACAATGACCAACAATAGTTGAAGGCCTTTATATATCATAATTGCTAATTTAGCAACTAGCTAAAAAAAGAAAAGAACGACTCTATGTACAAAATTAAGCGTTGAAATTCAGGAACAGTAACATACTACCGATTAAAACAAGGGCACTGACACTTGTGGAAAGCTTAAACTCTACTTCTTTGTAACACAACATGCATAGACATTGAACTATTGGCATGATCAAATTTTCAGAGAAATGCATAAACGCAAAATGTTTGCATCGATAGTTCAATACAAACAATACCACGTGGTCAACACTCAAGAGAACCCAAATTTGAGATGGTGAAGTAGAATGAAATCCTTACAAGCTTCAGCTTAGAACATAATGAAATTTCCCGCTAGCCCAGCCAGTACCCTGACTACTGAACCTAAACAGCAAGGCATGAATGCAACACCATGACATTACTTTCATGCTTTTGGCACTGAAGAGCTCAGAAGGATCTATTGGATTTTCCGATCAAAAGGAGCACGAATGCACAACATAGCAATGAGCTCATCTCAGTGGAAGATGTTATCAGGTAAAAAGTGCACTTAACTAGTTAAAGTAGACAAAGTCAAGCAGTCCAGCCTTCACACAGATGACATAAGTACAGTAAGGAAAAGATCAGACAACTGGAATTCTCCATTGCAGGAATGAGTGACAACCAAATGAACCAACCAACTAAAATCCACAGTCGGTAAAACCATATTGCGAATAAATAATAAACGAGGAAAACATGTGTTTGACTTCGTCTACTTTAACTAGCTAAGTCCCGTTCAAAATTGCATTCGAAAAATCATCACCTGCACGGCCCGCACCGCGAAAGCCGGGCGCTGAGCCGGATCCTTGGCCTGCTCCAGAAGTCGCTTGTGCGTGAGCACGTCCTCCGCCCTCTCCACGTTCACATCCATGGCGTAGCTGCAGAAACCAAAGCGAATCCAGATGAGCCCAGCCCAGACCGCCGCCCGCAGCGAAACCCACTGGTGGCGGCGAATTGCATTCGCGCCACGTCACTGTCGGAGGAAGAAGCGCTGTCGCGAGAGCGAGCGAGCACGCACCGGGCTGGGAGGCGGTTGAAGTGGTTCCAGAGCTCGTCGTCGAACCCGGGCGCCCGCGCGTCGGGCGGGCCGGCGTCCTGGAGGCGCCGGAGAACCTCCGTGTACACCTCGAGCTTGTGGCGCTGCTGCTGCTGCTGCTTCCGCGCCAGCGCCGCCGCCGCGGCGGCCGATGACGAGGACGTCGCGGGCCCCGCCGCGCGGCCGCCGGACGCGGCGGCGGCCGCGGCGTGACTGCCGCAGCTCTCCGCGGCCTCCTCCACCGCCATTCGCCTAAGGCCCTCGGCGCCGCCCGCCCGCCCTCCGCTTTAGGTCTCGATCTCCCCCCAGCTCGCGGATTAGGAAAGCGGAGCGGAGCGGAGCGAGGGAGATAAATAACCGTGGCCGATTTTTTAAGGAGGAGGAGAAAGGAAATTGGAAAGTGAGATGAAACGGCAGCGGGGGCGGAGCCGCGGACTGCCGGCAGCCGGACACAAGTGGTTATATACGCCCGCGTGGCCGCTTGCGGCCGCGCCACCCGGTCATCCGTCTCTGTTCACCTCGGCTGGTGAAAACTTGGCTGGCGCAGTGGCGCTGGCCCCGGGCGGCGGCGGCGGTGTTCTGCGTCGGAAAGGCGGAAAGCCATGTGAGGAAAGATTATATGTATAGTGTATTCCTGGTCCTGTAATAACGATGGAAGAAGCTAAATTGAACTAAACCAGAGCCAAATCTGGTAACATGGTCGTCTGTCGAAAATACACACACTCTCTCTCTCTCAAAAAAAAGGTTAAGATTTATCGTAGAATTATTAAATTTAGTATTAAACATTTTTTATAAAATACTTATTTTATGTTATAGATATTGATGCTCTTTTATATAAAGTTAGTCCAACTTTTAAAAAATTGACTAGAACAAATGGAGTAATACCTTAACTAGGTGGAAAATAGCAAGGTTTGGCTA
This sequence comes from Sorghum bicolor, assembly GCF_000003195.3. Taxonomy (NCBI): domain Eukaryota; kingdom Viridiplantae; phylum Streptophyta; class Magnoliopsida; order Poales; family Poaceae; genus Sorghum; species Sorghum bicolor. Next base: position 66,446,675 of record NC_012871.2, on the reverse strand, counting down.
GAGTATCTTATCGTGCAACAATAGCATGGTCATGCTATGAATATGATCCTTTGTAACTATGAGTCTATTTGGATCTACCAACTGAATTATAGCTGGCTAAATTTAGTTGCTAGGGATTTAAGCGGATCAGCTAAAAGAGTGGTTAAAGTTTAGTTGAGTTTACTATTTCAGTCCACCTAAAGTTTTGTTGAGTCTATTAAAGTTTAGCCAAAATAGCTTTTAGCTGACTAAAGTTTAGCTTTGAAATCTTAGTTAGCTAAATTTTAGTTGGATGAATCACGATGTTAATTGTTGTGGTAACTCGGGCACGAGTTGGTTGGCAGTCGCTTGCCTAATGTCGTCGTTAAGAAGGAGGCATTTGGTTGCTTGTATCTACTCTCAGCCAGGCTCTCCGCATGCGACAACAACAATTTGTTTGGTTGGCGTATCTATTGGACCAGGCTCCCTTTATGCAAGATTCTCCTTGCAGTTAGGCTTTATAGAAACGTAGGAATCGAGCGTATCTATTGGGCCAGACCGGCGGGATACAGGCTGGCACGCAAGCTGCATAAGATGAGAGAGCAGCAGTGCAAGGCCAGCTCATGCATCTAGACAACCAATCAACTTCTCTCCTCGGCCATGCTACACTCATCCAGGCAACCAAATTTGAGCAATTGTATGGCAACAACTTAGCCACGGAAGGTCTGTCTCGGCCAGTACGATGTAGGTTGAAGGCATGTAGGCAACCAAACACATTCTAAATATCTCATTGAGATTAGTAACTCAACCAATCAACCTAATAGAGTTACTTGCTCGCATGTGAAGACGATGGTCTTCTACCTCAAAAACAAAGTTAGACCCAAGATCGGAAAGAAACACAAAAGGAAGGGTAAGAGATTTAAATTTGTTTTGTTTTAGTTTATCGAAATAGGGTACTATTGTAGTTTCTATATACTTAAGAGGAACTCTGAGGATTTCTTTATATCTTTTCATATATTTGTAGGAATACGGGTTTCATAACCTAACCTATAGGATTTTCCATTAGATCTCTAAATATTTGTATCATCTATTCATGGCTTCTCGCTAGCCAAAGATAAAGAACAGAGTTAACTCTTAAAAAATACCGAACAAGCTATAGATGAGTTGTTTGAGTGCAGAAGGATATAGAGAGTGAATTTTATTAGAACGAATGACTCTCCGAATGAGAATGTAAAGGGTGGGTTTAAGGAAGATTGTTGGAGATTCTCTAACGAAATTCATGATACTTCTGCTACCCCAGATCAAAAGTAGATATTCTGATTTCTTTCTATCAGTGATGCTCTAAGTAAGTTGACATATTTTGAACACATAGAGAACACTAGAGCCAATAGATATTAAGATTGACGAAGTCAACATAGATGCCCTGACGAACAAAGACTAGTGCTGAATAGATAATAGCTATAAATATGAGCACATGTGCTGAGTTGGCAACTTGAACCCAGACGAACTTGATTTATTTATTTTATTATTTATAGAAAACATAACCAACTAAACTATGTTCAAACCATATGGGCCCAAATTTCATCAATAGACCGAATCAAGCAAAACAATAAAGTTCGCATAGACGAGGCGTGCCAGCTCGATCACATGCATGCTTTTGTGTGGCATAAGGTATGGTTTGGGCGGCATAACCATAACCATTTGGTTAAGGCCACTAGCTGAGCTCTCGTTGCTGTGGGCAAAGGCAAAGTGCAAGTGCAAAACCCCGGAGCTGCGGGCGCGTACTCACGCGTGCGTGGCGCACAGTGCTCCCCCACTGCCGCAGGCCGCCGCGGCGCAGCCCGCAGCTGATGCAACTTGCGACGCTCTCCCAGTGGAGCCAGATTCAGTGACTTTATAGAGCAAAGTTACAATATAACTTTGTCTCAATCTCCACCTTCCAACTTGCATCTAATGGCTGCAGAGATTTTCAGGTCTATGAGCCGACAGCAGGCAGGTCAGCACAAGGCATTTCAAGCAAAATCTTCTATATATTTTAGGTCTTGTTTAGTTCTCACCCAAAAACTTTTCACCTTATTTTATCAAATATTTAGATACATACATAGAGCATTAAATTAGATAAAAAATAACTAATTACATAGCTTGTATATATTTTGCAAGGCGAATCTTTTAAGCCGTCCATGATTAGGCACTAATCGCTATAATCCAAAAAGTTTTCACTCATCCCATCGAATGTTTAGACACATGCATAAAGCATTAAATATAGATAAAAAAACTAATTACATAGTTTGGTTGAAAATCACGAGACGAAGCTTAATTAGTCTATAATTAGCCTTAAGTGCTACAGTAACCCACATGTGCTAATCACAGATTAATTAGGCTTAAAAAATTTGTCTCGCGATTTCTAAACGAGTAATGTAATTAGTTTTTTTTATTAGTATCCGAATACTACTTCTGGTCTATGAAACATTTGATGTGACACCCAAAAACTTTTCACTCCCGAACTAAACAAGGCCTAAAGAGAAAAAAAGAATCTTCATTTTTCCTGTCCGCTAACATTAGGGAAGCTGCCTTTGAGATTTTCAGTTTATTTTAATTTTTTACATTTCCCCTCACAGACTTGTTATCATTTTTTCTCAAGTGTGGAAATATTGAGAGTTAATGGGTAAGGTTAGGAGTAAGTTATTTTTATTTTTTTACATTTCCCCTCATAGACTTGTTATCATTTTTTCTCAAGTGTGGAAATATCAGGAGTTAATGGGTAAGGTCAGGAGTAAGTTTTGGAAACACTTGGAGAAGTGGACGGAATTATTTTTAGAATTATACAGTACAATATAGACGTCTACAACACGTATATACACTCACCCAAAAAATCACCATAGACGTCTTGCTATTTTACAGAGACGTTGCCTACTACTGAAAGCGTAGCGCCTAGAATAAATCCAGGAAAAATACAAGCACCCGTGCCAAGTCGAGAATTGAACCTAGGTGGACAAATTCCACCACAAGGAATCCAACCAACTGATCTAAGACCAAAAAATTAACCAAAGCAAGTTCTACTAATCAGTGTTGACAAAAAAAAGAAATAAAAAAATTAAAAACATACCAAGATCAATAAACTTCTATTCAGGTTCTCATCAGCCTGTTCGTTTGAGAACGAGCTGCTACTAGTGCGCTAGTCATTTTTACTTCAATCTACAAACTGTTAGAAGCTTTTGTTTAAAATCACTTGCGCTGGCCTGCTGTGAGCGGTCTGCTATGTGAGCTGATGAACCTAGAAGTGTCTGCAGCCGTTAGATGCTACTTGGAGGGTGGAGATTGAAGTAAAGTTACATTGTGACTTTGCTCTATAAAGTCACTGAATCCGGCTCCCTCCCCAGTCCCCAGACCTTCCAGACTGCAGTCACGCTGGAGCCTCGGCGCCTAGTCCCAGACACGCGGGGTCCAGGACGGATCCCGCGGGGCGCGCCAGGTGTGGGCGCCCGACCGCGACGCGTCGACGGAGCGGGCGGGAGTAAAAGAAAGCGAGGAATGACGCGGACCTGTTGGAACCCGAACGTGGAATATGCCGGACGTGGGCGCGAATCGGTAGCCCGTACCCGCATCCTCGAGTGGGCCCGCCTCCCTGTGGGCGGATAAGAAGGCCCGGTCAGCACCAGCCACCAGGCCAGCGGGTCCACTGACCCACTAATTCGATTTACAGTTAATTATTAAAGCTAGCTAATGCTAATTACTAGCGCGGTGGACGACTGGGAAGGCGCATGCAGGCCATGTTTGTGTGAGGAAGGGCGTGGCTAATGACTCTTGCGCAGCAAGTAATAACGCTGCCTCTCCATGCCGATCCTGCCTGTACGGCTCACCTTGTGTTGTGTCGTCCTTGGTTCTCTTCGGCTCTGTTATTTAGGCCTTGGCCTTGTTTAGATATGAAAACTAGCATTTTTATTTGTTTGTGACAAATATTATCTAATTATGAACTAACCAGGATCAAAAGATTCGTCTCGTGATTTATAGCTAAACTGTGTAATTAGTTTTTATTTTTGTCTATATTTAATATTTTATGCATGTATTGTAAGATTTGATGTGACGGAGAATCTCGATTTTTTTTCTGAGGTGAACTAAACAAAAAACCAAAAGGTTTTTAAGATTCCTCGTCACATCGAATCTTACAGCACATGCATGAAGCATTAAATATAGATAAAAATAAAAACTAATTACACAGTTTATCTGTAAATCACGAAACGATTCTTTTGATCCTAGTTAGTTTATGATTGGACAATATTTGCCACAAACAAATGAAAGTGCTACAGTAGCGAAATCTAATATTATCCAATCATAGACTAATTAGATTCGATGTGATGGGTACAGTAGCGAAATCTAATATTATCCAATCATAGACGAAAGTGCTACAGTCGCGATTTATAAGTAAACTGTGCAATTAATTTTTATTTTCATTTATATTTAGTGCTTTATGCACGTGGCGTAAGATTCGATGTGATGGGGAATCTTGAAAAGTTTTTGGTTTTTTGAGGTGAACTAAACAAGGCCTTACTCATACTTATATTGTTTTTTAATAAGAGAAAAATAATGTTCCATATCAGTTAATTTTGGTTAATACTCCCTCTGTCCCAAAAAAGTATCGTTTTAGAATTTCAGACATCTTGTTTGATCATTTATTTTATTTATTTTTTTTGCATAAATATTATATATTTTGTTAAGACTTATTTTATCATTAGAGATATTTTACTAATAATTTATTTATTTTATAATTTATAAAAAAATGAATAAAATGAATGGTCAAATATGATGTCTAAAAGTAAAAATGGCACTCTTTTTGGAACTGAGGGAATAAGCTCAAGCGAACATAGTGCTTATATTTAGCATATTATTGCGAAAATTGTATCTAGGGTACGTCTAAATTCACAACAAAAGCTATCTATATATATATATATATATATATATATATATATAGGAAAAACAAAATATCTTATAATTTCAAATAGAGAGTAGTTTTATGCTGTCTTGTTTAAAATTATATAAGTCGTTTTGTTTTGTTTTAAGTCAAACTTATCTATTTCTTTTACCAAATATATAGAAATTTGTCCCAACATCTATAGCACCAAATTATTTTTGCTCTATCCACCATGCAATATGTCTCAAGAATTCACTTTCTGGCATTGTGGATGTCAATATATATTTGAGTGAAGTCCATTTAACACCCCCCATATTCGCACAAAGTCCAACACCCCTCTCTATTAGTTTTTTTTATGCACCTAGATATATATACACTATGTCAGTGGCAGACCCAGAAATTTTGTAGAGCCTGGGCGAATATTACAGTAAATAAAGGATAGCATGTTGGTAGTGGATTGATGTTGAGATAGTGGATCATGAATAGCGGGTGCTATTGCGAATGTTGAGTTCCAATATCAGCATATGATAATTACATGTCAATTTAAGCATATATATTATGAATAATAGATATAAATAAATATTTAAATGTACTCAAAGAACTAAGGTTTAACATATTTAAATTAAGAAAAAACATGGTGTTCCATATAAAGCCTTGTTTAGATGTTCATGTATCTACCTTAATACATATGTGTTAGGGTAGATTAACACACGTGGATTAAGGTGGCTATATGGACATCCAAACAAGCCCTTAGTCATCATATATTAGATTTTATAAAGAAATAGATTATGGGAATCATAAATGGTAGCAATTTGTAGCTAGAAAATAAACATGCCCACTAAAATTAATTTTATGTTTAATTGCTAAAAAGGATTTCAATATACATTATATAAGAGGGTGTTTGGTTGGGGGGTGTTAAAGTTTAGCAGGTACTATAGCATTTTTGTTTTATTTGGCAATTATTGTCTAATCATGGGCTAATTAGACTTAAAAGATTCGTCTCGCAAATTACTCTCTAGTTATGTTTTTAGTTTCATAAATAGTTTATATTTAGTACTCCATGCATGTATCTAAACATTCAATATGATGGAAGTTAAAGTATAACTCCCTAAACCAAATAGGACCTAAACTCATAGGTACTTAATTTTTTTTGAAACTAAACAAGGGGCTTCATTTGCTAATGTCCTGTCACCGAGCAGAGCCCGGGCAGGCGACCAGGGTCGCCGGGCGCTGGGTCCGCCCATGCACTATGTCTAGATACATTATACATAGGAAAAACAATGTATCTAAAAAATCCAAAATATCTTAGGAGGGAGTACTCAACATTATCAACACCTGAAATGTTGAAAAACATATGAAGTCTCTCCCCACTCCCTGAGCCTAGTCTAAGCCAACTTTGACTAGAGTTTTTGTCCATATCAACACCTTGCCACCTCAGCACCTGCCAGATCGGCTCCCAACACTAACCCCCCTCCCCAGCGCCTGCACCGACCCTCTCCCTCACTTGGTCCGGCTACCATTTACCCCCTCTTCTTTTGTGTGTAACATTGCCATGGTCTAAGAACTCAAGCAAAGAACCTTATCATGGTCTATGTATGATAATGCTTCCACCTCCCTACATACTGCAACTTGTACACTTCATTGATGAACACTCCATTGAAATGAACATCCCAAGTGTAGGTCACTACTGGTTCGTGGCTCAACCATGACGGTGATATCATATTGTTGTTGTCGGGTCCAACCACGACATGGCATTGGCATATAACCATTGGTTTGTGGTCTAACTCGACAACAACATTACCTAGATCACCGCTGACTCGTGGCTCTACTCGACTGACAAATCGTGGCTCAACCTAACAGCGATATGAGATTTTACTGCCAAATCAATAGGATCCTCAATTATTGTCCAGATCCTAGGCCTACCCAGCAATGAAGCCAAATCTGTCGATTCCAACACACTCAACAATGATGGGCCATTAGGGATTGTGTGTTCTATATCAGGGATTAGCCAAAACAATGTCTTGACGACCATCAATGTGGAGTGTTGAACTCTCCCATCGAGACCCACGTTGTTTTTTTATTATCAGGCCTTGTTTAGTTGAGGAGGTAAAAAGTTTTTGGGTACTGTAACACTTTCATTTTTATTTGGTAATTATTGTCCAACTATGGACTAACTAGACTTAAAAGATTCGTCTATCAAATTATAGACAAACAATGCAATTCGTTATTTTTTATCTATATTTAATGTTTCATGCATGTACCGTAAGATTCAATGTGACGGGAAATCTTAAGGAGTTTTTGAGTTTTGGGGTCAACTAAACAAGGCCTCACTTTGCGTATTTACCCTTTTTTGATCTTCATGTTTGGTATGCTTTCCTTTCTGAGTTGAAAGTACATGTGGCATCTGATTGTGTATGAATTTTGAATTTTTCATAGAGTAAAATACACCGGCGGCCCTTTAAGTTGTCGCCGTGTGCCACTTTGGTCTATGAACTTGCAAACGCGAAAAAGAGGCCCCTAAACTTGTCAGCATGTGCCACTTAGGTCTATGAACTTGCAAACGCGAAAAAGTGCCCCCTAAACTTGTCGACGTGTGCCACTTTGGTCGATGAACATGCAAATACGAAAATAACACCGGCTGCATGGCACTGTTCTGCCACGTGGCCGCCTCTGGTAGGCCATGCATGGCACCGTTTATGGTGCTGACGTCAGCAATGATGTCAGCACTTTTTTTAGTTTACGAAATTGATATATTTTTATTCGTAGCGTCAAATATATCAAATAATATATCAATTCGTTGCATTTATTAATTAAAAGAGATAATTTTAAAACAAGCAAAAATTATTCGTTTTCTAGGTTTCATATTTTTCCTAGGCAAAGTACACATGAAGAGGCTACACAAAACATTTAATGAATTTAGCATTTCATTAATAATTAGTTATGAAATAAATAAATATTTGTTGACGCGTTGAAAGATCCTTTACACGTTTATGGACCAAAGTGGCACAAGCTGACAAGTTCAAGGGCCACTGTTTTGCGTTTGCAAGTTCTGGACCAAAGTGGCACAGACGGACAAGTTCAGGGGTCACTTTTTCGAGTTTGCAAGTTCATGGACCAAAGTGACACAGGCTGACAAGTTAAAAGGCCGCCAGTGTATTTTACTCTTTTTCATAGTATATAATGGCTTGTAGTCTTTATTCGCAAAAGAATGCAGTTGTAGGATTTGTGCCGGTCAAACTAGTTTAATATTATATACAAAATAATACTAATATTTGTGTCTCTAACAAATTTTGATATAAAAATATGTTTTATAATTAATGAAATAATACTTATTTAATATCATGAATGTTAATATTTTTATATAATTTTAGTTACAATTTGTCCTCTTGTAATAGTAGGGTTTGCTCTCGGATGTCAGCTTAATGTTGACGTCGTATATTAATTATTAATGATAATCTTTATGCTCTCCAACGTCAGTCGAACAATATGAACATAAGTCAAACTCAAGCGAAATGAACACGAGACAATCTCCAAATCTATTGAAATGCAAGCCCAAAACTTCTTTAAAGGCGTGGAGCCCTAGGTGGTGCAACAGCCAAATAAACGAACGGTTTTAGAAGAAAGATACAAAATTACAAATATTCGTTTATGAGTCAGAAACAATTTACCCATTCCGGTCGCAGTACCGATACGCATTTCACAGTGTGAAAATTTAGCATATCTGATGAGATACTTCGATCCGCTTGAGTCAGTGGAGAGTGGACGATCATGTTCGGCTGTTTACACCTGCTCTCCCTCAAAAATCTCGAGTACTGATTGTAGAATCAATATATGTAGCGACACAAATGTTATATTTTCTCCCTCGTCCCTACCTCTTAATTCATGCTATATATACACGTGCACACATCTACAGTACTAGTAATAATAAGTGTTGTTGTGATTGTTATTTAAAAAACAAAGACTGCAATTAAAGTGAAGCTCCAGGCCAAGGCAAGAGGAAATAATAAAGCACACACAAACGTAGCGAGGAAAGTACATTCCGGCAAAGAAGAAAACCCAGGTATATAGTACGTATACTGCAACGCACGTTGCCCAATGTTGAATATTTTTAGTACAACTCATTAGATATTCTAATCCGCTCGAATCAGCCGATGATCCTGTTGAATAAATATATGTATTCCTTTTCATTGAGTTTGTGACATAGTCTATAAGGACATGTTTAATAGAGCTTCTTTCTTACTCTACATTCTCTGTGAAAGTTGATTCTTTTAGAGAAACAATTCTCTAATTGAAAATATTTCTATATGATTCTCTTAAATAAACTATATACATACAACTACTTTGTACGTAGAGTGAATAAAAAGAAGCTACCTTTTTCAGCTTCTAGCCCCTAGTTCATATATGAGAATCAATTAACAGTAAAAAACTATTTGGCAGTTTTTTTTTTCTGAATTTAACTTAGAGGTACTCTTCCAAACGGGCACTAAATAATTCCTATGATATGGTATTGTACACTGAAAGTAGAGTGAGAAAAGGTACAACAATCCAGAAAAAAAGAAACAATTAAGTTATTTGGCATGTTATAGAATTGTGTTTTAGTATATCGGATATGATAGGATACCGAGGTTCTGATCGGCTCGAGGAAGTGGACTGTCCTGTTCACTAGTCTCCGGAGTCCGGAGCAACGAGTTCCTTATTTGGAGAATAATAATGGAGACACAAGAAAATTGTGCGGCGTGCCGTAATCCGTAATCAGGACCACGCAACGATCGCCATACATACATCTAAATAAAAATTATATAGTACGTACTCGCCATAATTCTCAACTGTCTGGACCAATGCGCATTTCTTCGTGGCCCACGTAGCCGTCTCATCTGCCAACGCCATGCGAGATAATGCATGCACTCATCAGCAATCTGCGGTCCGGCAGCGTCGTTGAGCTCTGCAAGCAAGCACACCACCTGCCGCAGACCGCAGCAGCTGCGCTTTGCCCCCGCACCCGCGTCGTGCGCTCGTGGCTGCCGCCACTTTGCCAGCCGTACGTGTGCGGTGTGCCTGGTGTTGCAAAGCGGACGCGAGGACCTGTCGCTTTCGGATAATGGGCAGCGGCGAGGCGAAGGCGAAGGCGAGGGCGAGGGGCGGATCGCATCGGGGAAAGGCTGCTGGCCGGGAGCGGGGAGGAGGAAGAGGCTTCTGACGCGGCGACAACTCAGCGCGCCCAGAAAGTGGGGAGGAGGGCCGGGGGCCGCCGCGTCTCGGTCGGTCGGATTCCCCGGCGCGGCGTAGGAAAAAAAAACAGCCAGCAAAACGGGCGCTCGGCCGTTTGCCTTTGCCGGATTTGATTCGTGCGCCGATCGTCATCGCTAAAGACGTTTACTTTCTTGCGCCATCTCTCTCTCTCTCTCTCTCTCTCTCTCTCTCTGCGCCACCCTGGGGTGCGGGTGCGGCCGTGCGAGTGCCGGATCTCATCAAATTGGAGTTGAAGAGGACATGCATGTCAACATGGGCAACTTCTAAAAAGCCAGCAGCACTGTGACGCCCGTCCTCCTGAAGATAGTCGCGGACGAGGTTGCATGATCAGTATGGTCACAACTCACAGCAACATGCGCTTTTTATGTGCAGGAACCTACTCATTTCACCACCATTTTTCTGAATTCTGATGAGAATTTGAGGCGTTCTCATGACCTGTCCACTCCGCTCCCTTAATTCAACCAATCTGTAAATGGTCCTCCTAGTATCTGATTGTCTAGGTGCTTGTAAGCTTCATTTAATATAGCTCTATTTCATTAGTGAAATAGTTGTTTTTAGTTTAAGCTCCACGAGTTGCTCTAACGGTGAAATTAAAGTCGTTTTATTAAATTGTTTAGCAAAATCGTTGTATATGTGAAACTTCCATCTTAAAATATGTTCTCACAATTCAAACATGTGCCACGTAAGGGCTCAAAGAGCGAGTTAAAATCGGGAGAAACTGTTAATCTCTCGTGATAGCATATTTGAAGGAGTTTCACATACAAAATGGTTCAAAAATACTTGTTTGACTCAAGGAAAAGGCCAAAAAAAAACCGTACAAAACAAACCTATTTATCTACTCCCTCTATACATATAAAAGAAATCATTTTGGACAAATTTTAGATTAAACATTGGATATATAAATCATAAATAACTTTTAAGTTGTTTAGTTTAAATATATTAAAACTATATAAATAAATTTATTTTAAAAAATAATTTCATAAAAACATAAATATAACTTTTTTAATAAATATTTTTATAAAAATAAAAAGTTAAAGTTAGATTTTTAAAATCGTGCTGTTGTCCTAAATATTTTTTTATGAGTACGAAGAAAGTACCCGGTAAAGCTGTGCGTCGGGTGGCCCTTGGGGCCATCAAAGGGCAAGGGGTCGCCTGTGAGAGCCCACGTAATCGTCGTGGGACCCACGCGGTCACCTGGGCGGGGCCAAACCCTATCCGCTCCGACCAAGCAGTGACTTGCCGTGCATGCATGTCGCCATGATGCAAAAGCTCCACGCCACGGCTGCATCGTTACGGCCACGTGTTGGCCCACCCAAGCCAGCACTAGGGCTGGGTTCCACGAATCACGTCCTCGCCCCCCTCGCCGTCGTACGCTTGCACCATCAGCACATCACGTGGAGGGTCGTCTCTATAATTTTATAAGGGTCCTTACAAATTTATCAAATATTTTTTTAATATGTCAAATATATAAAATATATAGTACAACCAAAATGAATTAATTTGCATAATATGTTTTAGTTTATAAAAGATAATTATAGTAAACAAATAAATAAGTATAGAATTAGAAATTTAGAACTCTACCAATGAATACTAATAACAAAATTGGTAAAGTCTCAATTAGCTATACCCTTGCTCTTCCTGCTCCAGTATCTAGTAGTGACATCGTGTGCGGACGGTGGTGTTAGCATATCATAAAGCCACATCGTTGCATTGGACGATTGGATAATAGGACAAGAAGACGAAAAAGAAGAACATTAATCTGCTTAACTAATCAATCAAGCAAGAATATGAAGCAACAACAACAATAGGTGGATGTGTATGACGTATTGATTAATGGATTTCTTTTTTAGATTAGACCCTGTTTAGTTCCCCACCTAAAAAATTTTCATTCATCCCATCGAATCTTTGGACACATGCATGAAATATTAAATGTAGATAAAAAAATAAACAAATTACATAGTTTGGTTGAAAATCGCGAGACGAATCTTTTAAGCCTAGTTAGTCCATGATTAGCCTTAAGTGCTACAGTAACCCACATGTGCTAATGACAGATTAATTATACTTAATAGATTCGTCTTGCAGTTTCCTGACGAGTTATGTAATTTGTTTTTTATTAGTTTCTAAAAACTCCTTCCGATATCCTTCCGACATATCCGATGTGACACCTAAAAAATTTTTATCTTCAATCTAAACAGACCCTTAATTGATGGATTTCTATAATGTCTGTATAAGACTTTTTTTTTGTGATCGGGCCATTCACCCGTATTTCATTAAGAGGGAAAACGTTTACAGAGAGTTGACAAAGGAAGCCGGTGAGTAGCCAGCTTGAAACCAGAAGGAACCTAGCTACTGAGGAACAACAAGCAGAGATTACAAAGCATTATTTAAAAGCGACAGTTGAGGCAAGACAGAGAGTGAGACGAAGCCAGCCGCGACCCAGTCTTGTGCCTCACACAGGAGCTTTGAGAGTAGTTCCTGGACATTACAGGCTTCCTGGTTGAACGTCCTTGCATTCCTTTCCTTCCATAGGATCCAAGCGACAAGCAACACCAAGCAGTCAAACGCCGGTCGGAGATCACCTAGAAGGGCTATCCTGCTGCGCAGCCACCAATCGATTAGTCGGGTGTTCGTCACCGGTACTAGCGCAGAGACGCCCAGGGGCGCAAGAACTGCAAACCAAAGCTCCCTGGCCAGTACACAGCCGGCTAGTAGGTGATCACAGGTTTCAGCTTCTTGACCGCAGAGGGCACAAGTATCATCAGGCTGCAAACCAAAGCCTTCGGTGAACCGCCAGCCAGAAGAAGAACTTGACACGAGCTGGGGCCTTCGTCTTCCAAAGTTCTTTAGCTCCAGGCAGTGACGAGGAGCCTGCAAAGAAGGCCCTGTAGGCTGACGATGCGGAGTATGCTCCGTCTGCGTTCCAGGACCAAATGAAGCGATCCGCCCGAAGCGGCTCTAGAACAACACCGCGCAGGACGTTCCAGACTCTGAGTTACTGGCACAGCACTTGCACCGTTGGCGCACTAACGATCCTGGAGAAGGCCATCCCGGACTGACCTTTTCTTCCCGAACGCCGAGATGGCCGCGAAGAGGTTCGGAGCGTAGCTGCAGAGAGGACCGACCGCAGTCCAAGAGTCCGTCCAGAGACGCGTGGAAATCCCATCGCCAACGGCCACCCGCATGCTGGCGGATGCCATGGCCGCGACCTCCTTCTCGACCCTGGACGGGAGCTTCAACCAGGTTGCCTGCGTAGATGTCCTTGCCAGCCACTCCCAACGAAGGCGTAGCGCAAAACCGAAGAATCTGAGGTCCAAGACCCCTAGACCTCCCAAGTCTTTTGGCCTGCACACGATCGGCCAAGCCACTTTACACTTGCCACCTGCTACGGTTGAAGTCCCGGCCCACAGGAAAGCATGACGACGCTTGTCTATCTGGTCCATGGCCCACGCAGACAAACAGCAGGCGATGCTTGTGTGCACAGGTATAGCCGAGAGCGTCACCTTGGTCAGCAGTACCCGGCCAGCATTTGTCAGCATGCCTGCCTTCCAGGTTGGTATTCTTGCCGCAATCGCGTCTACCAGCGGCTGTTCATCCACACGCCTTAGACGTCGAACGGAAAGCGGCACTCCAAGGTACCGACAGGGGAAGGAAGCAACGACGCAAGGAAAAGCTTGCTGCACCGCCTCCATGGACTCCTCGGAGCACCTGATGGGCACAGCCACACATTTGTCAAAGTTCGTTACCAGCCCAGAAGCGCCGGCAAACAGGTCCAGTATTTGCCGAACACAATCGAGGTCAACAGCATTGGGAGACACCAGCAACACGACGTCATCAGCGTAGAGGGAAACGCGGTGGGTGATCACCCGACCAGGCAGTGGAGTGAGTGCACGGCATCGATCAGCTTCTCAGAACAGTGAGTTGAGCACTTCCATTATAATCACGAACAGCATTGGCGAGATTGGATCGCGCTGGCAAAGTCCCCTTGCGTGTGCAATCCGCCTTCCAATCACACCATTAACCAGAACCTTTGTAGAAGCGGTAGACAGCAGGATGCATATCCAATTAATCCACCTCCTCGAGAAACCAATGTGCTGCAACGCCTCGAGGAGGAAAGGCCATGCCACGGAATCAAAGGCCTTGGCAATGTCAATCTTGAGAAGCACAGTGGGGATGCTCCTACCATGCAACCAGCGGCAGGCCAGCTGAACGGCCCGAAAATTTTCATGTATTGAGCGTCCCCTGATAAAAGCGCTCTGATTTGGCACAACAATGTCCTGGAGTTTTGGGGCTAGTCGACGCGCGAGGCACTTCGCGAAGAGCTTGCTGAAACTATGCATTAGGCTGATCGGCCTGTAGTCCTTCAAGGAAGTCGGTGCACTGTTCTTCCGCAGTAAAACCATAATTGCGTCGTTGAGTAGGAAGAAGCTTCTAGAATCTAGAGACCAGATGGCGTGGAACGCAGCAAGGATATCATGCTTGATGATTGGCCACGCGGCCTTGTAGAAAGCCCGAGGGAACCCGTCCGGCCCAGGAGCTCTGTCAGCCGGCAACTCGCTGATAGTCTCCGAAACTTCCTCTTCAGTGAAGCATACATCAATGCCCGTGAGGTCTAGCTGCGGCAAGAGGTCTGCCAGATGCAGGGAGTGCTGGCGCTGGAACGGCTTGCCAAGGATGTTTTTGTAGTAGTCGTATATGAGGTCCCGTTTCGCTTCCTCGGCCGAGAACCAGACGCCTTCAGACTGCAAGTTTGCAATTCTGTTCTTCTTGTTGCGGTGGCAAGCCTGGAGATGGAAAAACTTTGTGTTGGCATCACCTTCCCCCAAGAATCTGATTCTGGAGCGGTGTCTCGCGATAGTGCGTGAGAGCGAGGCTAGCCCCAAGCATCGGGCTTTGAGTTACGCCCGCAAAGCGTGCTCCTCCTCCGTTAAAATCCGGCGCTCCTGAGCCTTGTCGAAATGAGCCACCAGTTCTCTTGCCATGAAAAGCTGTTGACGGACGCTCCCCACAAAACGCATACTCCAGCTCTTCAGTGCCTTAGCAGTTAGCCTGAGCTTGATGTCAAGGCGACGACAGGCGTCAACACCCGCCGTATCGCGGTCCCACACCTGCTGTACAGCATCAAGGAAGCCATCCATGCGCGTCCAGAACGGCTCAAAACAGAATCTCAGCGTAGCACGAGTTTCGGTTCTCAGCTCTAGCAGGACCGGCGCGTGGTCGGAACTGTCTGAAGATAGCGTTCGCAAGTGATGTTCAGGGAACGCCTCAAGCCACTGCGCTGTGGCAAACGCCCGGTCAATTCTCTCCATTGTTGGACACCGCCTTTCATTGCTCCAAGTGTACAGCCTCCCATGAAGATACAGTTTGTCGACATTCATTGCATCTAGAGCGCGACGAAAACGTCGCATCGTGGACAAGTTTAAGCGGCTGTTGTTTTTGTCTTGTGCTTGGTAGATCATATTGAAATCACCGCAAAGAAGCAACGGCTGCAGCGACTCATTGTGTACCTCTTGCAGTTCTGCCAAGAACGCAGGCTTCAAAGCGTCATCGACCGGGCCATACACAACACAAAGCGACCACGGCGGTGAGGACAGGTCCGGCTGCTGAAGATCCACTGAGATGGAGAATTGCCGACATCTTGTTCTTGATGCCACCCAGACTTCCCTGTCCCAGCCCAGAATAATTCCACCAGAGGCACCCTGTGCCGGCAGACAAACGTAATCAAAACCAGTTCCCATTAGGTCATAGACCATAGTAATCCGGAGTACAACAATTTTAGTCTCAGTGAGACAGGCGACAGAGGCGCGTTCCTGTAACAAGAACTCGCGCACTACATCACGACACGCCCTCGAATTTAGGCCGCGCACATTCCAAAAGAAAATCTGATTTGGCAACATAATGCACAAAAAGAAACGACGAACAGCATGGTGGAGGCCTAGTCGGCGCTAACGGGCCCCAGGGTCCGCTGCTTCCTGACTTGAAATAAGGCATCCATCGCTTCCCTAGTGGTTTGCTGCACCGGCTCGATGAAGGCCGTCTGAAACTCATCGAAGGACGCTTCATCAGGCGCTTCGGTCTGAACGTGCACGCCCAGTTTCTTCATCATGATCTTGCGTGCTTGAGCTTCCGGCTTGGGCTCCCTGTGCCCGCTTTTGGCCGCCAGGCGTGCGCTCCTCTTGGGGAAAGCTCCATCAGTTTGCTTGTGCCGTGTTGTTCGCAGTCGTGGAGTAGACTGGATAACAGGCGTCTGCAGGGGCTTCTTGAAGGATTGAATGAACTGATCCGGCGGCAGTGAAGCTCTTCCCACCGCGTCTCCGTCCTCTGGGGTGGCAACGTGGAGGTCCGGCTCAGTGGGGGTCGTTTTCTCAGTCCCGTTGTCGGATTGCGCACAGAAGTATGCTGAGGGGACGACAGTTCCCTTCTGACCCCGCTCGTTGGGAGGCCTTGGGGAGCTTGGGCCGGAGCCGCCTTCTTCCGGTCCAGAGAACAAACAGAGTCTCCGCTGCCTCCGCGTCTGAGAACAGGGGCGCCTGGGCCGTCCTTGCCCCATCGAGTCGGCTGCCAGATGGGCCGAGCCCATTCACGAAGAAGACTCCCGGCCGGCTTAACCCGGGGAAGAGGTCGAGGTCATTGACCAATGCGCCCCCCACCAAGCCCCGATGCGACGACGCGGACTGGGTGCGTAGCGGGCAGTCGTCGAGAAAGTTGCAGGGCAGACTGGCGCGGTCACGGGCAGCTCTCAGGGGCGTGCAGAGAGCGGCCTCGTCCACCATGGGGTCGTTGGCAGCAGTTTTGACAGAATGAGGCGAGCAGCAGCGCGTGACTTCTGCGTCTTCCGGGCCGAAGCGCTGGTCGACACGCGTCCCTTTGTCAGCAACTTGCCCGCTGGAAAAGGTCCACGGGCTGGAACCGCGCGGCGACGCGACAGGGCATGCGAATGCCCCGATTGACGCCCTCGTGCCCCGCGCCAGGAACCCTGGGCCGCTCCCTCGTCCCAGCCTTGGGTCGCTGTCGCCGGCGAAGCTGGTTGTACGCGGTCTCGGGCCCCGGCCGCCACCCCCCTCGCCGGGGTGAAAACCATTGAAATTGCTATCATCACTGTCGTCATCGTCCGGGCCGGCTCCGAGGAAACCGTCTTCGTCGTCTGATGTTGGTGGAGTATGCCAGTCCTGAAACTCGACCAAGCGAATTCGGACCAAGTATCGCAGACGTCGTCGTGGATGATCTCGTGCGGCCTGAGGAAGAAGAGATTAGGTCCGCCGTCGTGAGGCTCCTCCGGCTCCAGGACCGCCATTATGACCTCATCGGGCACTAGGTCTGGGTGGGCGCACCATGCGGCGGCGAACAGCTCGCGCTCATCGTCCGGGTCCGCTAGCGCCTCAGGGGATGCGAACTCCACCTTTGCGCCCGCCGAACCTAGGATGGCTTGAGCGACCTCGACAGACTGAGCGTGCGCGGGGATTCCTTTCATGCCGACGAGCACCCTGAACCGGAATGCCCCGGCGGAGCCAGAGATAAGCCTGGACCACCGACGCCAACGCAGCAGGAACCGGGCGCCGACAGGCCGCTGGTTGGCGAGGACGCGGAGTAGGTCGTCGTTGTCGGCGAATCGCACGAGGAAATCGTTCGGCCGCGTGCGGCGGACGGTCACCCGCTCCTCAGGAATCCCGTAGTGGCTGCGGAGGTGGTGGACGATGTCAGCAGGCGCAAGCGCGGGCCGAGTGCCGAGCACGAGAGCCACCAGAGCTTGGCCCAGGGCATCCTCAGCCGCTTGCAGCGCCGCAGAACGGGGCACAACTACGAGCTGGAGTAGAGGCCTCTGCGCGCGCGACCCAGGAGACACCGGAGGCTCACGAGCCCGGCGGAGCAACGAGCGAGAGGACGCCCGGGGGGACTGCTGCTCCAGCGCGGGAGACCCCTGAACCCCAGCTGGGGCGCCAGCTGCAGCTTGCGCGGGACGCCATGACCCTCCGACGTGCGACGAGGCTGGGGCAGACCCGGAGGCCCCGCCAACTTGCTGTACTGCCCTTCCTCCGGTCCCCAGGACGGGCGACGGGGGGCAGCACACCGGAGGCACGGACGGGGAGCGGCCGGTGGACACCGAACAGGCGAAAACGGTATCCGCTGCTTAAGCGACAGGGGTGGCCAAACGACGCCGTCCCGCCTGGCGGCGCCCAGAGACGCGGCCCGGGGAGCGGCCGCGCTTCACACCATTGGTACCGAGAAGGGGGCAGCAACGCTCCTGGTGCCCCTCCTCCCGGCAGTGAAAGCATGTGGAAGGGAAAGAACAATCCGCCTTGACATGAGAGCCGGACAGACAGTTGAAACACTTACCGACCAGATTCGCGGGGACCGGCCGCCGCTGAGCCGCGCATCGCCGCCAGCGCTTGCGGCTCTCCACCGTCCGAAAGCCATCTGCATCGGGCTCGGCGGACAGGCGCGCCGGGTGGACGACGACGGAGGCAAGCCGCGCGGGCGGCTCAACTGACGCCGGATCTATGGCCGCAGCCACGGTCCTGCTCCCCCGACGCGGGCGGCGCCGACGGCGGCGACGCTGACCCCTCGGGCGCACGGGCGACAGGGACGCGTCAGAGTCATCTCCAGCAAAGGAGGCCTCGGAGTCGGAGAAGCGCAGACGCTCCGCTCCAGGCGAGACGTCGAAGGGCAGAGCTCCGGGGTCGAGCTGGCTGGAGCGGAGCACGTGCGAGGCGTGAGCCGCCGCGGCGAGAGGAGGCAGGCGACCGAGGGAGTGTCCGTCCTCAACCTCGACGGCCCGAGAACGGCTGAAGGGGGAGCCACGCTCCATGGGGGGAGCAGAAGGCGCGCCGGGGCTTGAAAGGCCCCCCGGTGGGCGACGGTGGACGGCGGGGCCGGAGTGGCCACCGGCGTTCGCGACCAGCAGGAGAGGCGCTCCAAGGGAGAGACCTTCTTGGCTTGTAATATTTTATATATTACATCTATATTTATATTTATAGGCTCTGTAGCGCCATGAGCCTCCGGCTGTCACACCGGCTGCCCACACTCTGGAGACGGCCCTGATCAGGTGAGCACATCGCCAAATTTCTCCGTGTACCGCATGCACCTTTTTTATTACGCCGAGAGATGAGACCTGATAGCGACGGCCGACGAGCCTAAATGGTCAAAGTCATGATTTATGAGCCAAACAAATAAAGCGTTAGTTGACATAACCACCACGGGTTCGCACGTTTTCCATGAACATTATTAATAACCGTGCTAAAGACCAGACTTCGTTGCGCCAGGCACGCCGATGGTTAGATACACGCTGCTTTCGTTCAAGGGCACACGGCTATCCTTGTGCGAAACGAACCACCGTCACTGCCCACGTGTTTTATGCTTCCATTTCAGGAAGAAAAAACCGATGTCCACGTGTTTTATGCTTTTATTTTTGAGTAAAATTTACCCGGCAGTTTTCAAAATTATACGATCTAGATCCATAAAGTACGTGGGCACGCCACATGCGCCCAAAAGGTAGTTAAAAGTTGGGGCAAATCTTGACTCGATATATTTATATAGTCCGTTTGAACCAAATTCAGAGGTAAAATCTCTAATCACGCTTTAGCCTTTGCTCAATTTGTTGATATATTTTTTTGCTTAGACATATCCAATATTAAAAGATCATGAGTCTGCCACTGTGTACTACGGTAACAAGAACTTAGACCCTGTATATGAATCTGTAGCTGTGTAGCAGTTGGCCCCCTGAGCTCTGTTTCTGCCAGCTAATAGTTTTTCTTTTCTTATAATAAATCAGCGAATAGTGTTTTCAATCATGACTTTTTAGATAAGCGAACAACCATGATTTTTCAGACAAGCGAATCCTTGTTTGAATTAGTATATGATGATATGATCCTGATTCCTGAATGTGTACACTGCAACTTGGGGAATCCGCAAGGAAGACATTTGCAGAATTCAATTCATCCAGTTCAGTGGCTATCACAGCATGTTATGAAATACATAAAGGTTCTCACAGCATACAGCACAAGCACAACTCTTGATTCACTTCTCAAGCACACGGATCGAAGATGTCTGGCTTCTGACATTCAGTTGATGGCAAAATCATAACCAAATTTTATGGCAACAGCTAGCTTTGCATCTACAGTCTGTTGCTGCAGTTTTGGATGCAAATCTTGAAGCTGGCTCTACACTGTGCAAGGGATGATCCAATGCAGACCATGTTCATGATGAAACAATATCCACTACATGGTTCATAAAGTGAAGAACTCGGATCTCAAAAGCTTTCTTGGTGATGACTGGATCCAGATTCATAACAGGAAAATTCAGCAGCAAGCTATGAGAGATATAAGAGGGCGTCAGGGAATAATGTTCTCTCTTACCTCAGTGATGATGACTTTTGTGCTGCTGGTGATCCTGCTTCTCGCAAAACAACCACGGAGCAACACCACTTCTCAGCGATGGAACAATATTTTTTCTTTCATAACAAATCAGCATCAGCCAAACAAGGTGAAAAGTGGTTGTTTTGCGATGCTGTCTGAACTTGGTTTGGAACACAGCCGATTACTTTCCAAAACAAGGTGAAAACTACCACGGGGACATACCATGCTGTCTGAACTTGGTTTGGAACACAGCCGATTACTTTTCCTGTTTGGTTGATGCTGATTTATTATGAGAGAAAAATACTGTTCCATCGTTGAAAATAATGTTAATAAGTTCAAGCGAACAGGGCTTCACGATGATGTCCGGATTTCAGTATCACTGGAACTTGAAAGTTCGATCAGGCCGATACGACGTTCAGATAAGCTTCCTTCATGGAACAAGGCATCGAGATCGTTACCTAAAGTACAGGCCGGTGGATTTGGAGACATTTTTGCTAGATCTTTTTGAACGAACTCAAAAGACAGTGTAGCATTCTTGTCGAGTGTAAAGCTTAAACCAGTTCTTGAAGGTACTGTTCCCATATGTGTTCCTCTACTCTACCCCCAGCTGAAGGGTTAGAATGAAGCAAGTTCAGCACACTGTAGATGTTTGGTGGAAAATCCGAACCCAAATGAAATAACTGAATCAAATCCCATATCTATTGTACTCTGTAGTCTGTACATGATTTAACCATGTACTCCAGCAATTCCAATCTGAAAAACAAGAGAAATGGAAGAACACAAAATACAACTATGGCCACCCCTGCTATTGCTATCGAAAAAATTGCCTGGATGAAGAATTTGGATGTCCTCCAACCAATTAATATCAGTCAAAAATCAAACGCTAGCCGATCACTACTTATTCTGATCGTCGACGTCCTTCTTGAGGTCGGCCGGCGGCAGGAAGTAGTCCGCGGTGAGGCCGTGCACATTGAAATCGGCCTCCTCCACCGTCCACGTCTCCTCCAGCTTGCGCTTGTGGTTGACGGAGCCCTCGCCGTAGCGGAAGAGCGTGACGTTGGTGTGGCCGCCGTGCGCGATGTTGACGCCGTCGATGCAGCGGTAGTCGGAGATGACGGACTCCATGCTGGTCTCCCAGAAGATGTTCTCGCTGCGGCGGTGGCCCTTGCCGGACTTCATGCGCAGCAGGTGCGAGTCCTCGAGCTGGATGAGCAGCCCCGTGCGCTGGCTGAAGTAGCCCCACACCGTGTGGTGGATGATGTCGAACGCCGGGGCGCTCCGCGCCCGCAGCGTCGCCGCGCCGGCCTCCAGCTTGAGGATGAAGCACTCCTCGTTGTTGAGGATCTTCTCGCCTATGCACACCGCGTCGGAGAAGAGGTTCGCGATGGAGCGTGGATCCAGGCCCTGCGAACGAACAAAAGGAGCACGATCGAATTCATCGATCTGGCTGAACGGTGAACGCTAGCTATGCATGCCTATGCCTGCACGTGCATTGGGGATTTCATTTAATTTACCTGGAGGGAGCGGCGGAGGGGGCGTGGCGGGCCGCGCGAGGCGTGGGAGTGCTCGGCGGCGGACTGGCGCCACGCGACCTTGCCGTCGCTGCCGGCGGCCATCTTGTGGCCGCCCATGATGAGCTCGAAGAACCAGACCTCGGGGGTCTTCTGCCAGAGCACGAAGCCGCCGACCTCGGCGCGGCCCTGCGCGGCGGTGGTGGTGACCGTCTGGTCGCCGAGGTGGAACTCGGACGCGCACATCCGCACCTTGCCAACGGCGTACATGCTCCGCACCCCCTGCAGCGCCGCCTGCCCGCCCGTCGCCGCGATGTACTGCTGGATGATGTACTTGGCCGTCGACGCTTGCTTCGAGTCGATCGATCAATCCATCATTCAAGCAAGGAACCGATCGAGTCAGGTTCTGGACGTACGTATGCTCGCGCGTAAAAGGCGTACGCGTAGCATGCATGGCAGGCACAGGCAGGATATGATGGGTGGTGGTGGCTTACGATGGAGGAGTCGCGGATGGAGCGGCTGAAAGCGCGGTCGTGCGGGACGGGGCAGGGGATGAGCGGCGATCCGACGACGTTGAGGAACAGCTGGAGCTCCGCAGTGGCGGAGGCAGCCCCGTCGACGGTGGCGCGATCGAAGGCCTGGTTCTTGAGCCAGGCGCGCATGTTGGCGCCCCCGGCGCCGCGGCGCTTGTCGGCGCCGGGGGCGTTGATGAGCATCTCATCGGGGATGGGCACCTCCAGCACGGTGTCCAGGGAGTCGTCGCGGTCCAGGTTCGGGCACAGCTTCCTCATGACGCGGCCGCCGCGTCGTCCGTGGAGGTGGAGGAGGGGCTGACGACGGACAATGCTAGCGCGCGCGTGGGTTGTGGAGCAGGGCGCTAAGCTAGCGCGGGCTTGCCGGAGACACGAAGACGTACAGAAACAAGTTGGAGAAGGGGAGGCCAGTAACAGGAGGAGCATGCAGAACGAAAGGTGGCACGGCATGCATTGGAAGCGAGGAAAGTGGATCGCGCGCAAACAACGGGGGCGGTGTTGAGGAGCTAGTGTTCGAGCCGAGAGGTGCGCGGGAACTACACAGCTAGCTAGACGCTTTGACAGTCACACTGACAGCATCCGCGACTCCGCGCCATGGCCATGCATTGATTGACCATTGAAGTTTTTTACTTCGTGCCATTTCCGGATTCCAACAGCAGAAGGAGCGTGTACACGTGTTTGGTCAAATGTATCATACTGACAATGAACTCTTTGGAACAACGTTACGCTAGAGAAGCAAATTTGAGACGACTCGCGATATCACTTAGTGACGCTGAATATAATCATCTGAAAATTTATGTATGTGATGTGAATAGTACTAGTGACAGGTGCACAACCGTCTCAGAATATAAGGTATTCAAGTAGTGATCTGTTTGTTTTTAGACAAATAAGGTACTCTCTTTGCCCCTAAATATAAGGTACTCAAGTATCTTTTAGAACATACTAGGTAGTGTGCACGTGCGTTGCCACGGGACAACTAATTTTTTAATAATAAAACACATGGATCGCACGATAAAATAATAATACTATGAAATTAAATACCAATATTAAAGTGACATTGAATCAAAAAGGCAAAATTCGTGGAATTAACACAGTCATGGAGAGTGCAGCATCGTAGGCCCACAAACTCTACTGTCTAGACTTTTCGTCATGTGACTAAAATAATATTTTATATCAACAGGAAAGAAATATCCCATATCTATTTCATTGTGCGCCAATAAATCCACAAATAAGTTCTGCCACATATCCATACCATCTTGTACAGAGGTTTGGGTATATATGTAAATATTATCACAACGTATTAGAGGGTGTTTGGTTGGGAGTGTTAAAGTTTAATAGATACTGTAGTATTTTTATTTAGTTTAACAATTAGTGTCCAATCATGAACTAATTAGTCTCAAAAGATTCGTCTCACAAATTATTCTCTAGTTGTGTTTTAGTTTCATAAATTTGTCTCAAAATTTTCATAATCTCCATCAGATGTAGATGATGCCTGCAAACACAAAGTAAAGAAATGCACATCGAGTAAAAATAGCCATGGACACCAAGCCATAATACCTCAATCAAGGAGCAGACATGTAAATCACCTTCACTTTATCCGTGAAAGAGAGTGATTCTTGTAAAGAACAGTGGTCATCCTAGGCGGGATCACCTGCTTCCATGAGGTGGCGGAAGCTTTCTAGGACGCGAGTTTGGCTAACAAATACTTGAAATAGGATTTCTTCACATTTTTGTACTGTGATTCCACCTTCAAGATTTGAACTGCAACAGAAGAGAAGAGCATATGTAACCAGGAATAAAAAGGATGGTTCGGAGAGTGTTGATATACATTATACTACATGTCTTTACCTTTGGTCAGCAATGTCCCTTCACGTCTTGACGAGCTCATGAAAATAACCCCACAGCCTTCTGAGTCCTAACCATGCATCTGAAGTGCTTTCTTGAGCCGATCTTTATCATTGGCTTCCTCCATCATCTGCAGGCAACATACCGCCAAAGCAAATATGCAAACACTTGCGCTGCACGAAAGTCCTGATTAGTGCAACATCGAGGAACACTACACCCTATACCACTTATCCAATCCGGCATGTATTCCAATACGATTGATCAAATTTCAATCCAGAAGGGAGCAAGGTCGAACCAGGTAAGAGAAAGGAGCATGTCCATCTCATTCGTAAGTAATAACTACACAGGGTCCATCCCTGCAATGGAATTTAACCAAAAATCTTCTAGGCTTTCCTATTTTAGTGAAGGATTAGCAACATCAATATGTTTCTATCGTGAGAATTGAGATCAAACAAGTGCAGGTAGCCTCACCTTTTCTCCCAGGAATAGCTTATAGCTCTCAAAACTATTTTCTGAAATTTGTGGTTCCCCTTAATATGACTATATGAGTCAACCTGTTTGCAAAGCTAATAGACAGAACAACCAAGTACATAATATGAATTGAAACTCCTTACGTTTTGTTAAAAAATAAGTATGAGTGATAAAGTGTAATATGTTTAGTCTGCTTACTTGGCTAAGTTATCAAATGAGCATGCAGTTCCCGCTAGATCCATAGTGACATATACATTGTCACCTATAAAAAAAACTCCACCTCTAAAAATAAATAAAATATAAGTAGGGGTCAGAGTATTACTTATAACGTGAAGGGGTCAGTATTGAAAATGCATGACAATTGTAAATATCTTTAGTATTTCCCTCACTCTTCCAAGAGTAAGATTGTTGTAAAATGCATGTGTACAACCCAAACCACATACCACAAACCAGTTTAGCATGTATGGTATCTGCAAGTTGAAAGTTCAGAACTTGAAACAGAGAGCAACACAAATTCAGATTCCATTTCTCCAAGTAACATCTTACCACCTCATTTTTTTCCTATGAGAAAATGTCTGCAAGTGCCTCTCAAGTTTCAACAGCTCTGCAGCAAGTTGATCTGCAAGAGCTTAAACAACATATGTGCATTTTCTTCCATTTAAATGGCAATAGCACATGATTGAATTCTCATGAAGAAAAAGTTAAGAAAAAGTTGAGAGCACAATAAAACGATTCTACAACAGTAAAGTATTAATGTCACTAAGACTGCACTTCTTCTTCAGTAAGTGTTTGAAGTCAAGCTCTATTGAAACAGAAGTACAACATTTTACATGATAACAAAGCTTAAAATAGTGTAGTACATCAACAATTTTTCTCAGAATAAATTGCAGAAGTACAACATTGAGTCTGATATGTCCCAAATAAATAGTAGAAGTACAGTGATAGGTATTTGAACCAAACAAATAAAAAATATGCACAGTAACCTAGATAATACCAGCACTATCGAATTGGTTAGGTTAATGCTTACCACCACAACATCTTCTGCCTTCGGAACTTTCCTCGTTTTGGACTTTTTTTAATAACTGGAACCTTGTACTTAGTGCTTTCGTCTAAAAAACTAAAAGAATACTCCATTAGTGAGGCAAATTAAGGACAACGAAATTAACAATTATCTTTTGGCAAATTCCAGATAGTCCATTAAGCTCATTTATTGTTTTCTTGTAACATACGTGACTCTTCCTTATGTTATGCTGACAATCAATCAAAATTATTATGAAGACAGATTACTGAAACAAAGTATCGGTTCTTAAAAAAGAGTCTCGACAACAAGACTCCCGTGGGATCTCATAAATATCTGATCATATAGTTGCTTTATGCAAACAAATTATACGGACATGAGTCTAATTCTAGTGGACCCAGCTGCAAGCAATGCCATGGACTATTAATCTACTATATGCAAATTGCAAAGTGCCCAACCTCAAAGCCCAGCTGCCTCTAAGCCTCTAACTGAATTTCACCCACTGCTACTTGCTATATGTAGTCAGTAGTCACCCTTTATTTATTTATTTATTTATTTATTTATTTATTTATTGCTACCTGTCACTCCAGTTCGGAACCAAACGAAAGGAAACAATGGAATCTAACTTAAATTCACTAAAAAGTTGTTGACAAATCAAAACTTATTAACTTGAGGGCATTTCAGCAAACACTTGGTGGGCATCATCCATATCAAACTGAGGCAATCGACGACTTCAGAAAGCAATACTCGAGCAAATAACTCCTACAAATCTCAAGTAATGATCTGAACAGACAACCAACTTGCAACCCAGAAGAAGTTGTGTGATCTACGTATCGGTCGATCTAACCGAGCCCTAGATAGAAGCCTGAATGGATAATCTCCATGAAGCCTGGACTAACCTGGATGGTGAAATCATTACTGAGGAAGACCTTGTGGGATCCTCGCCCTTTGGGAGCCCTCCAGCATCACCAGGCACTCCCGCTGGTCGAGGTCAACGGCGAGCGTGGCGAGATGTCAAACTTGGAGAAGGGGCCCTGCAGGGCGGTGTTGACGCAATGCACGGCGTAGAGCTTCTCCTCCTCCACCTCGTGGTATAGCAGCCCTTCCATTCTCATGGTAATTCCTTTCTTTATCGCAGCGCGCTGATCGCGGGTGGGGTAGTCGCTGCTTGGGCGGCCGATGACGTCGAGTGGGATGGCGTGAATCAATTCCTTCATTTTCTCTTGGTGTCTTCAATCAGGTGGCTATCGCATGGGTGGCATATAATGAGACGTAATCGTATTGGTCCTATGGAGTGGCATTTTTAGGGAACAAATAGCGGCGGGATTACAGGCTCGGGACGATGAATGCCGGATCGCACAGGGAGGTTGAGTTGAGGCGACCCCAAAAAAATATCGTATCATTTGGCAGTCTTATTTTTGTTCTTTTTAATTGTAGAAGATTATGTGGTAAGATTAAAAAAATAATGTACTCCCTTCGTCCTATAGTAAATCAGTTTTTACAGAACTTTTAGATAAATTAAGGACGCCATCTCCTTTCTTTTTCTCAAAGATATATATTTTTATATTTGGCAGCTATCATTTCTATCCATCCATGATTAGCTTCTGTATTAGGAGGCATTGTTCGTTCCATGTTTCTATATAATGATAATTATTTTGAGATAAATTTTAAACCTTAGAAAGTTATCGGTGTTAGTGATAGACCCTAATGGTAGGTATGCATGTGAACGTTGTATTTTAAGTGTTAATTTCATCTAAAATTCCTTATAATTTGGTACCATTTTTAACTTTGGATCTATTATATGTTCATTGTATATGTCTACTCAAGCGGAGTTCAACAAAATTGTATTTTCAATTTTATGATTTTTTTGTAATTTACTATGATTTTTCAAAAATCCATCCAAATAAAAAAAATAAAACACATAAAATTTTTATAGCAAAAATTTTGTACTAAAGCATACCGTATTATATGTTCACTGTATAGATCTACTTATGTAGAGCCCAACAAAATTGGATTTTCTACTTTATAAATTTTCTATGATTTACTATGATTTTTCAAATATTCAGTCAAATTAATTAAAAAAACAAAAAGACAAAATCACCATTATTGTAGCAAAACCGTCTTCGAAACCGCTCTAGTGAGGTAAATGCATGGTTTTAAATGTTAAAAGAGGTGATTTGCTCGGTTTTAAAATTAAGGGAGAAAAGGTGGATTTTTATGAAAGATAAGTAGAAAAATTAGACTTTTTTCTTTTATAAATAGCCCGCACTAAAATGTCACCCAGTTGCATATACTCAATAATAACGTGGGAAAGCATAACGGTTTGCATGGCTTGAAGCCCAAGCCCAATAGAAAATGGTAGCTCTACAGTCTACTGCACACATGGGCTTTTAGAGGTCCTCACAGAAAAAGGAGGCCCATATTTATTTGTATAAGCTGTACATATATTCTGCTGTTTTTTTTTCAGAATTGTTTTCTGCTGTTGTTGACTTCAAAAGATCTCAGTCTATTGCATGTTGCCCTCTAGAGCATCTCCAAGGATTTTGTATTTGAGGTTTGTATTTGAGTAATTTGTCAAAAAAACTCTAAAAGAGGTATCCAACGGTTTTGCATTTGGAGTTTACAATTTGGGCAACTTGGCAAATGAGGGAGCAAACTTGGCAAAAATGCCAAGTTATGGATGGCTTTGCAAACCCAATCACGCGAGCAAAGTCACGCGCGAGGAAAGCGCGCACGCCTGGAGACTTTCTATTTTTATCATTTGTCAAGTCCAAATGTCAATTCCCTTAGAGATGACCTATTTTTATCTTTTGCATTTTGTTGTGGGAGTTTACAAATAACCACAAATGCCAAGTCAATTTGCCAAAGCCTTTGGAGATGCTCTTACTGCACGACCCATTGCAACTTGGCAAAATAGGACACTCTCAAAAAAGGACATGCATGTACGTAATCTAATCAACTATCATTTGACAAGAGAACTGTTTCTCTAATATGATACTATATCAAAACAATACGTTAATCTAATATTAATACTGTAGTCGGGGTAGGTGAGAACCAACGGGCCAGGTTCACGTGGACATTCCCGCTAACCCGTCCAGGTTCACGTTCGTCGTCAGGTTTGAACGAGAACTGTTCAACATGATTTTGCAGAGGTCGCGATGCATGATATATGCACAGTTAGCTTAAGCTTAACACATGCTCCCTCCGTTGTACAAATAAGTGCATATCTCACTTATCAGAAGTCAAACTCTTTTTAAGTTAATTTGACTAAACATAGAAAAAACAATATCAGTATTCGTATCTCCAAATAAGTTTACTATAGAAGTAATCTCACAACCAATCTAATATACTTACTCCATCCGTATTGGATTTAGAAGTTGTTTTAGACAAGGTTTGGATCAAACACTGGGAATATAAATCATCAATAACTTTTAAATTGTTGAGTTTGCAAATATAAAAATTATATGAATAGATGTATCTTAAAAACTACTTTCATAAAAGTATACATATATTATTTTTTCTAAATATTGTTATAAAATAAGAGATCAAAGTCGTGTTTTAGAGACCGTGTCACTGTCCTATAAACGACTTCTAAATTCGATAAGGAGGGAGTATCATACATCATAAATATTAGTACTTTTTTTCATATATGACTCCTCGATAATTGATATCTGTATTTATTTTGGGATGGAGAGAGTACAGCAAACGATACGAATTGTGAAAAGTAATATTTAACTGATATGTGTGAAAGTGTAAGGACCGGACCTGATGCCAAAAGTTACAATGGCATATGCACTAGGCATGTGGGCTTTTAGAGGCCCTCACCGGAAAATGAGGCCCATATTTGTGTATGTAGTATGCTTCTGTTAGTGGTCTTGGATTACTCGAGGAAAAAAAAAATCTCTTGAGACTTCAGCAAATGGAAGAAGCTACCAAGTTAGTTGGTAGAATTACTAGCGCCTTGTTTAGATGCGAAAATTTTTTGGATTTTGCTACTGTAGCAATTTCGTTTGTTTGTGGTAAATATTGTCCAATCATGAACTAACTAGGATCAAAAGATTCGTCTCGCGATTTACAGTTAAACTGTACAAATAGTTTTTATTTTTGTCTATATTTAATGCTTCATACATATGCCGAAAGATTCGATATGACAGGGAATCTTGAAAACTTTTTGGTTTTCGGGGTGAAATAAACAAGGCCCAGATGGAATAGGCCGGTCCTAAATTTAGTGTTGTTTGGCTCCATGACAAATAGAGATGGGACTATCCTTGAGGGAAATATTCCCCTTAGATATGGGCCCCCATAGTCCCTTGAAATCGAGCGGACGTCTACGTTCTCTTTAGATATCATCCTCATCGATATCATGTGGGAAGCGCAGAGCACACATGGGAGGGGGTGAGTGAGGCTCAATTTGGCTCGATCCTCTATGTTTTGGCAACACTCGAGCTCGCAGCTGGTGAAGTCTTGATGAGGGTGGCAAATTGGGTAGGGGAAGAGGGGTGCAAGATGGCGGTGTGGCTTAGATGAGCGAGCTCTACGGCAAGGTAGTGTTAGATAGTGGCTTGCCATGCGATGGTGAGGTCCACAATGGCCAGTAGCAATGGAGCTAGTGAAGGAGTGGTGTCAGCCTAGGAGGAAAAAGGTGCCCTTTTTAATATATGACATAAGCGAAGCTTTTAGATTTACATGTGGGTCCCACATATGATAGGTGGTCGTACAACGGACACATGTTAATGGTGTCAAAACACTATCCATCCTATGTAGTCACATCCCTTCCATCTGATAGAAAACTAGAATGAACTTTCCTCTAAACCAAACATGAATAAGATCTCATCTCAAAAAACAGGGATGAAATTACCTCATATGGCCCACTAATCATGCACATGTCTATTGTCTGTGGCACTTTCCATGGGTTAAATAAACCTCAAATATTGCATCACGATTGAGACCCTTCTACGACTTATGGCATGTTTGTAACCTATAGGATTACACACTCCTAGGCTCCTAGCTAGTGGAAGCTGGCATCTGAGTATTTTTAGACCTGAAATGAACCTAAAATTTTGGACTTTTGTATATGGACATGATAATACTACTGGTACTACATATTGATAGTATATACACACATATACAAAATATACAAAATGTTACTAATAAGTAGTTAACCAAATGTAAAAGCAATATTCTTATGAAATAATTTGTATACATATTAAATTATCTTAAAATCTCTTCTAACATTCCTTGTTGCGAAGATCATCTATTTGCCTTTTCTGCTTTCTTTTATCATTGCCAAAAGGATATTTTCTTGATGACATAGTAATATTAAAAAAATAGAGAAACAATTAGTAACTACAACTTCATAAAATAGGGATCACTTGAGAAACAATTAGTCAATTAGAGCTTATTCGCTTGTCTAAAAAGTCATGACCGAAAGTACTGTTCGTTATTTTTTAAAATAAAAACACAGTTGGCTACTCTAAAAAGTACGACTTATAAGACAAGTGAATGGAGCCTTAGACACCTCACTGAAACTGCCGAAGCTGAGGAAGCCAAACAGGATGATGGAAATTGGAATAAGGACTTCGGGATAGCAGATCAGGATCCAAGGATCACGTGAGGGACCTTTGATGCTGCTGGCGCCTGCTCGCTTTTCTACTGCTGGAACGCCGACGCCACCAGGCCCCTCTCATCACGCCGTCATGCACGGATGCACCCAGCCTCCAGGCATGAAGGAAGCGAAATGCCGACAGGCCCCTCACTGCCTCACGCGACTTGCACTAATCACGACACCACAGGAAACAAGAAGTTTGCAATTTGTATCTATATTTCCTATTACATACTAATAGTACCAGTAGTATATACGTATACCTTATGGGCTCATCAAATTTTTGGACCTGGGACGTCCTACCACTACAGATCTGTACAAAGATGACGGGTGCTTCAGAGACGGCTGATACGACCCGTCACAGAAAAACGTTTTGCGACGGTTAAAACAAGTACACCGTCGCTGATTTAGTCGTCCAGAGTGTGGTTATCCCCAAACACCCCCCACCCCCTGCGGGCGGGGCCTGGCTGGCATGGTATCCCCAAACACCCACTAACTCCACAAGCCAGTATTGACGATCTCAATAACTAAATGAACCTCTACCGGCTTATAAAAGTTTGGATGGATCCAAACATAATCTTTGGTTTTGATTGTATCTCATTTTCACGGTGTGTGAGTAGTGTAGTTAGTGTGTGGATGGCGGGGAGCTTCTGGCGGCGACGGGCACCCGTCCTGGCCGGCTCCCGTGGCCCTGGGAGGTGAGAGGCGACGCGCAGGGATTAATTACCGGCCGGCTAACGTTCTGCCTTCTCCATCGTCCCTTGTGATGTTTGGCATGCAAGATTTGTTAATTAATTAAATTAATCAATATACATTTGGATGTGCACATATTACTGTATAAACTATACTTTTTCCTACAACTACCGTTGCTAATACTAAGGTTCTAGACTGTCGTTTAGTACGATGATGATTGGCAACGAATCACGAGAACCATGGTCAGGTCCAGTAGGAAGGTACGTACATTTTTTTTGAGGGAAAGTAGGAAGGTACATGAAGGGATCTGTTCGTGGGTTTTCCTTTGTAAACAGGAGTGGGTAGGAACTGATATTGTTCAGTGGCGATCGATGGGCCCCATGCCGTAGAAGACATCGCAAAACAAGCAAACGGAATGTCTTGTCCCATGGCCACGCCAAACAAAAAGTCAATGCTACTTGGCACCAACTCCGGCTAACCGAGAGATCCACCAGATTCCTAGCTATCTGGTCTCATCTGACGCTAGATCTCGCCTGCTCCAGAAGCTAAATGGAACGAGATTAATCATACAGTGGAGTAGTTCCTACCACACTAGCAACAGTGACCTCAAAGTTAAGGTCAAATGGAATCTATTACGCCATACATTCTAGTAGAAAGTAGAACACCTGGAACTGAAGCATTGCTGATGATCACGAAAGGTTGAGAACCACAGATCGGTCCTCGTACTGGTCCAAAGAAAAAGTAACTTAGGTTTTAGAAAACCTTGGAAATGATTAAAGCGACCCCCACCCTCCTAACCTAGCAGTAGTACTATGATCTGTTTAGAAAATGTGTACTCCTTTTGTCTCTGAAAAAAAATAGAATTATCTTAAGTTAACTTTTTAATTTTGACTGAATTCTAAAATTTATAACATCAAATAGTATCATTAGATATATTATAGAATATATTTTCATAATGCACTCATTTTATATGTCATTAGATATTACTTTTTTCTATAAAGTTAGCCAAACTTAAGATAGTTTGATTTGCACGGAGTCTAGAAAAATAATTTATTTGAAAATAAAGAGACTAAGGCCAGTCTCAATACATATACATAGTTTCATGGCACAGTTACCAAGACTCTAAACTAGGTAACCGAGCCATAAGAGTTTTATGGTGATGAAATTCCTCTCTCATCTCATGAAATACCTTCATTTAATGACCCTACCAAGTCAGCAATTTTGCTTATGTGGCACCCTATTTAATGTGTATGACACTTTTATGAAACATGCATTGATACTGGCCTAAGAGAGTACAAATGCATGCACGTATGGGGACATGTAAATACGGGGTGCATATATACGTTGGAAAATATATACCGAATACGGTTTTACGGTAATAATAGTAACAATCAACGTTGCATGTGTGCATGCACGCAAGTATCATGTATACGCACTACGCAGCGTATAATTAGGCATGCATAGCATAGCTCAATTTGACAATTTGTAGTGCCGCTGGCCATGCAGCATGCATGCACAAGAGTTGAAGCTAGCTACTCCATGGAGTAGCAGAACTGCTTGAACGCCTCCAGGTTGTGCTCGAACACAGGCACGAAGGCGTCCACGCTGCCGTCGCCCAGGTAGGACGGCACCAGGAACAGCATCCCTTCCGTGGGGAAGTAGGACGGCATGAAGTAGCTCGGGCTGCCGGCGCCGAAGTCCAGCTCGTAGAACGGGAACGTCAGCCAGCTGTCCACCTCCAGGTCCGGGCACAGCACGTCCTTGAGCACGGCCGTCGTCTCCAGCCCTTCCTTCTCCACCGCGCCGGAGCTCGCGAAGTCCACGAACGACTGGAAGTAGGCGCCGTCCGCCCGCGCCACGGCGTCGTGGATCGCCTGCGCCGCGTGCTTGAGCGGCCGGTTGACGAGGTTCCCCACCGTGGTGCGCGGGAACGCCCAGAGGACCAGGTTGCCGAAGTAGCCCGGCGGCGCGGCGAGGCGCGGCCGCCCGTCCACGGAGATGCGGATGGTGGAGGTCTGGAGCGGGTTGCCGAGCCCGCGCGCGCGCGTCATGGTGCGCCACACGTGTGCCAGGATCGTCTCGAACCGGCTGAAGGGGCGGCCACGCCCTTCGGACGCCTTGGCGCGGATCCCCGCGACGAAGTCCTTGGTGAAGTGTGCCTTGTGGATCACGATGTTGTGCTGCTGGGTGTCGTCGCCGTGGCCGTGGCCATGGGCCGCCGCCGGAGGGTGGGACGACGGCGCGGGCCTGCAGTACTCCACGCCGCGGTGCGCGAACTCGACGAACGGCGGGTGGCGCGGTGGGAAGAGGCCCCGGTGGTGGACCGGCGGCGACGGGCCGACGGGGAGCCCGCGCGCGGCGCGGCCCCAGGCGACGAGGAAGTCGCTGGTGGCGTGGCCGTCCGCCACGGCGTGGTTGGCGGTGAACCCGACGGCGAGTGAGCCGCAAGCGAAGCGCGTGAGCTGCACCTGCACCACCTCCCGGATGTCGCCCTCCAGGTCCGGGTGCAGGCGCAGCACGAGGGGCGACGGCTTCGTGGGGGCGATGTCGGCGAGGTGCGCGTCCACGGACGCCTCGACGAGGCGGGCGCCGTGGTCGTTGAGCAGCACCCCCGGCGCGCCATCATCGTCCGGGCCCGGGCGGACCTGGCCGGCGAAGAGCCGGTACGCGCCCAGCACCGCGGCGAGGCCGCGCTCGATGTCGCCCGGGGACGGACCCGGCGGAGAGAAGGCGTAGATGATGGCCATCTGCATGTGGTAAGTGACCTTGTCGAACACCGACGACGGCACGTGCTCCGTGGTGTCCGGCCGCGGCGCGCCCGCAGGGTACGACGGTTTGACGAGCTTGGAGCTCAGCACCTTCACCTCCATATGGCCAGAAATCACTCGCGCGCTTGTACGATCGCTCGTACTACACTGCACCTCTGATGAGTGACAGTGAAGTGAAACTAGCTAGCTAGGGGCTGGCTCTGTTGCCCTGCTCGCTCGGCCCGCACGCGCGCGGTATAAATATAGGCAGCGCGCGCACGGGAGTAGGTGAAGGTGCCATCGATCAGTATGGTGTTTGTTGGTGATGATGATGATGTGCGCGATAACTCCCTATTTATGTATAAGCATATTGGCGCATGGCCTTATATTGACACTTTCTGCACGTGCGACGCGACCTGCCATTGCATGGTGCATACAGTCGTCTGGCCCTCTCTAGCAAGAGATCGATCACAACGAACAAGTATCCATCCAGGTCGGGCCATGTCTCACTACTTAGGGTTAATTAGGACGGGCTAATATATATGAGAAACAGTCCGCGTTTTTTTTTGTGCTACAGGGAGACGTGTGGAAAACCATCTGCCGTACGTGCATGCGGTTGTGTCTATATATGGACAACGCACCAGGCCGCGCGCACCATGCATGTTTTGACAACACATGCATGCGGCCGGCGCGATGCCGCGCGGCCACGACCCACGGCACGTCGCAGCCCGCGCAAACAAGTGCTATGGATCAATCGAGGCTTTCCAGCCGGAGGTTACTCACGCCGTGCCACGGCTCGGCACGCGGCGCTTCTTTAAGTTAAATCAACCTTTAATACACTTGTTATTTCATCAAATTAAACTTCACAAATTATTTAATTAAATTGAATCAAATACTGAACCTTTCACGTGCGCTGGTATCCCCAGCTAGCTGTGATGTATTGTGAACAAATTTGCTTTACGTCGAGGTTCAAAATCATAAGAAAATCAACCAAAATACGAAACATCGCTCAGCTGGCTGAGTTTATATTATGGTGGAAAACCTAGCTACTCACCTGGATTTAAATCCTTGACTTAGACATGTGTGCTTGTATTTTTCTAGGTTTATTCAATGATTTAAAGACGCGTTATTCTTTTGGTGGTAGATGACGTGTCCGTCGATATAGCGAGACGTCTATGTTGACTTTAAAATTTGCCAGTCCAATTTAATTCTTCGGAGGTGATTATAGTGATAGGATATGTGTACATATGTGTATATGATTGAGTGTTTGCGTCTGTACTGGGTCTCAAAAAAATTTACTTTCAATACAAGCAGAGATATTTCTGCTTCAAAAAAATGGAATTGAATTAAAAATGGGTTGAGTCTAATTAATAAAATCAAATCCAGCATAACGGTTCCCCGTTTTATGTACAAGCGTAGTGTGAAAAAGCGAATTAACTTGATAT
Source organism: Sorghum bicolor (assembly GCF_000003195.3). NCBI lineage: Eukaryota > Viridiplantae > Streptophyta > Magnoliopsida > Poales > Poaceae > Sorghum > Sorghum bicolor. The sequence continues at coordinate 66,410,344 of NC_012871.2, read as the reverse complement.
ACGTCCAACTGAATGACATGTTTTTACCCCTATTCTCTAGCTTGTTTTGACTTCAGCGGTCGTTCTTATAGATGATCTTGATCTAGTTGACGGTAATATTAATACGTGCAAGCGTGCTGCGTGTATAGAGAATCGAACGACATGCTTTGTCTTTTTTTCTAGGGGAATATATATGGCAACTTGTTGAGCAGGAGGGGTATGCGGATCTACTATATAATGTCCTGATCCAATTAAGAACGAATTAGCCAAGACATGGTGCCATATCACTTTGCTGAGATGATTCAATTTGTTGCTGGAATGCTGGGTCATGGGCTGCAATCTTTTAAGGAAGTCACCGACTCGATCACCGTACGCTTCACCGTTGAGAACTATGCTCACATACACTAGTATAGAGCAGTACAAAGATGACGAGTGCTTCAGAGACGCCTATTACGACCCGACACAGAAAAAAGTTTTACGACGATTGAAATAATACACCGTTGCTGATTTAGTAGTCCACAGTATATCCGTCTGTGATAACTAACATTTGAGACGGTCGATATATAGATCCGTCTTATATATTTCAGAGACGGTTGGTCTACGTACCCGTCGGTGTCTTAAAGTACATCAGGGATGAGTCTTTTGTTACCCGTCGCTAACAGAACATATCTCTGAGACGGATGTTATTTTAGAGACGGTTTTTATGGTAGCCCGTCTCAGACAAGGAGTCGTGAATGTTGAACAACATTCTGTCGCTGACATTCCACGCTTGATCCTAAAGAGCCTGTCTGCCTCTCTAAACTCATGTGCTTCAGGAAAGATCCACCTTCAAGGTGCCTCGGGCCCGACCTGGTGTCAGTGCACCCAGCAGGAGTACACGCTTAGCTGCTAAACCTTGGGCGGCCATTCGGCCAACTCAACTCTTCAAGCATAGCAGGTTCCTATGGCCAAGTTGGGGCTCGTGGTTTCAGCACAACCCATCGACTCTACAGCTATGCAAAAGTTTGAGTCCATATTTCAGAGTCCAAACATGAGGGGTCTTGTTCGTTGACAACGCGTTCTTCGACAACTTCATCCCGGAGGTTAAGGCCTTGTTTAGTTTCTAAAAAATTTTACAAAATTTTTCAGATTCTCCATCACATCGAATCTTTAGACGTATGCATGGAGTATTAAATATAGACGAAAATAAAAACTAATTACACAGTTTAGTCGGAATTGACGAGACGAATCTTTTAAGCCTAGTTAGTCCATGATTGAACAATATTTACCACAAACAGACGAAAACGTTACAGTGTCGATTTCTCAAAATTTTTTGGAACTAAACAAGGCCTAACACGCTTCTAGCCGAGCCGCCGAGTGCACTGTTGGGTGGCTAGGGAGTTTGTAGCCTAGCTGGCCTTTGTTTGTAGGTTGCATTTTTCGCTGTAATTTTCAGCTTCTTTCGGTTTCTTTTTGGTGTTCTTGTCCTCTTCCTCTTTGATAATCTCGGCACTTACCATCGATGGGGTGACTTGTAATGTTTCTCTACTTTCTCTATGAAATACATGCCCGAGGCACGGTCTCGAAAAAAAAGGCATCCTGTCCGAGCATGCAGCGTCTCTGGACTACTCTGGTTGGCCTCGCCATTCTAGGACGTCCCAATTCGTTGAGCAAAATGAAAAATGAACAATATGATTGGGCTTGTATAAGGACAAAAAAAGACATGACAAAATTAGAACAATATATTGATACGTTTTCCCTCGTCAAAATATATACAGTAGTTACTCTCTCCGTATTTGAAAAGAAATTCGTTTTGGATAGAGACACGGTCTACAAAGCACAATTTTAACTTCTTGTTCTCATAAAAATATTTATCAAAAAGTGATATATACACATTATTATGGAAGTATTTTTTAAGACAATTTATTCATATACTCTTTTCATTTTTAAACTCAACAACATAAAAATTATTCATGATTTTTATTTTCAAAATGTTTGAACCAAATCTTATCTAAAATGGCTTCCTTTTTTAGTATAGAGGGAGTAATTTACTATGGTCCTGCTCCTTTTTACGAAAGCTGTCCGAGGTAGCCTCCTCCGTTTCGGAGTCATGCTAACTGTGGCGCCACACAAATACGCATGCAACCTCATAACTTTCTGGGTTTGGTCTAAATATCCTTCAAAAGTAGGAGTAACGTCCATCCCGAATGGCCATTTTGCGTATCCACTCACGTAACGTAACATCCTGCGCCAAGTCTGCCATGCACATGCACTTAAAAGTTTTCCCTACTCGCTCGTACCAAGCCATGCATGCGTACATCAGCACCAATAACAAATCGTTTGCTATCCTTCTCGAGCTTCGGCAAACAAATCATGTTCTATTCTATCCGGACGGCATGCCGTGCATACTCGAGTCATAGAGGTACTCACTCCATCCTAAATATAAAGGATATAGAGTTTGGATCTCGACCCCCTCTCCTATATTTTTTGACAAAACATTTTGAGATTATATTCCTTTTAAACTTGATCGCTCTCAGAACAGCCGGCCAGTAATTAAGAAAAAGGAAAAACTCCAAATAAATACTATCATCAAGTATGGTCTAGTCCAGATAACCTCCTAATTTTGGTCCATATATACCTCACAACCAGATTTATCTTTTTTGTTTCTGCACATTCTAGTTGATTTTTAATTTCAAATTTTATGAGGGGATAGCAACCACCATAGTTTATGTTGGAAAATATATCATAAACTTTTACCATTATTTTGAAAGGTTAGGATATATAATAATAATAATAATAATAATAATAATAATAATAATAATAATAATAATAATAATAATAATAATAAATAAACACTATAAATTCAATATCATATACCCCCTACAACAAACTTCTTAATCCATGACGGATTCTTGTTGACGGATTTATGGACATCATTGGCAGTGCACAATATGTGATGGTCATATATTGTTTCGTCATGGAGCTGCAACAATAATAGATACCTATCCCGCTAACTCGTGACGGTTAACTCCGACCATCACAAGCTGTGAGTTTAAATTCGTCATACTCTATAGTTTGCTCAAAAACAATAGGCCTGCTATCATATACTGTTTGGTGCAAAGAGAAATTATATAAAAAAACTCAGCCAAGTAGGAACCGAACGCACGTGAGCGGAAAATAATAGAACCACTATATTTGGTGTGAAGGAAAAAATAAAAAAAATATGAATGGAAAAGAATAAAAACACATGAAGCCCATCAGCTTGTATGTAGCGACGTTTTAACATTGACCTTCACGAATTGCATACAAATAAAATAAAATGGTCCACATCATCATAGTGACGCATGTCGATTTTAGAACCTGGAAAAATACAAAATATTGTTGGGAAAAAAAAACCCACGCACAAGTAGGATCGAACATGTAAAAATGAGAAAAAAAAATCAGTGTCTAATTTAACCTAGTTTGATGCAAGATTGTCAATTAGCTGCATTTTTAATTTGTCATGTGTATAGTCAAGTTAAATAATAAGCAGGGGGTACTATAGCCATTTTAAAATTTTCGTCCATCCTAGAAAAATCGTAGTAGTTTTGTCGAATATTTATCAGAAGACTAGGGCTTGGACTCCTTATTAGAAAAGCCACTTATTTTTAGAGGAGCCACAAACCCTGCCAAACATACCCTTAGTAGAAAGTTTTTCGTTTTTTTAGACGGAAGCATTTTAAACATTTCTAAATTCGACCGAGGTGGATAAATCTGGAATATATATAAAGCATGTATTGACTTTGGTGTAAACAGGTGGCTCTTGTATCAATTATACAAAAGGCAGGGCACCGCCGCGGCGCCACCTGTAAAAAAGTAAAAGTTAATCCTAAAATGGAGTGGGGATGAGCAAAGCGCAATCCTATTGTCAATGGACGACGACTCTGGTCACTGGTCAGGCCAATATGTGAATCATCCTTGAGTCGAGACCCCTGACACGTACGGTGCAGACGCGTGCTATGTAGTACATGATCCTTGCCTGCCTCTGATTCCTTCATTTCTTTCCGATAAGCTGGGCGAGACTACTTTTCTAGGAGTAGACGATCGATCTGTGTGGCTGCGTGATTAACTTTGTGGATCTCGCTAGCAGGCGGTGGGCGCAGTCTATCCGTTTATCTCATGCGACACCGAAAAGTTGGTCATCGATCGCGCCAAGACACGAATCGTCCCAGCGTGAAACCACGTACGGTCTCCCCACCCCGCGGCTGCATGGATGCGTCACTCTGAACTACTAGTAGCGTCTGCATCTCTGCAGTGGCGCTAGCTAGCTGATCCGTGAAAGGCGCATGCCATCTGTAGTGTTAGACATGCACATGCATGTAATAATGTAACACATTACACATATGGCAGGCCTGGAGATTGGCCAGGTTTTCATCAAGGACTTATAAGCAGCGTGATCTCCTGAAGTTTCTTCAGATGCTACTAGGCCGCTGTCGATGGTTAACTAAAGTTGCAAACACGTCGGGTCCTGGGATAAGTGCCTTTGCTAGTGCAGCCATGCGTGTTACCCATGGCACATATATCGTTCCACAAGTTGGGGTCTACTTTCTCTTTTTGCTGTAAAAAAGCAAACCCCCATTTTGGTAGGTGAATTATCCAGAGGCAGAACGATCGAAACACCGATTGGAAAGTTAACCGCGAGCTGTGTAGAGCAGAGAGGAGGATGAGGATCACCGACGTGCTTTTGGTCCGGCAAAACGCAAAAGCGAACCATTTTCGTGCTGGATATTAGGGTCGAGTGCATACGTGATCCTTCAGAATTCTAATCCCCTGCGGCCACGATGAGCAGCTTCGTGCGTATTATTGTTCCTGGGGCTGCCTCGAATCTCGACCGGTTCACATGCACATTTTCAAACTAAAGCGGCGTTTGGTCAATCGATGGATCCATGCGGCGGCTAGTAATTAGCCTGGGCAAATATGTGGAGTTATTCTTTGTTTGATCACAAAAGGCTACATTTTGATTTTGGTCAAACTGATTGCTCTCGCTTGTACTCACTCATTAATCGAGGGCCTCTATACAAGTTTTGTGAGTGAAGTGGGCCTGAGGACTAACTTAATCGAGGGCCGGAATTGGCCGAACCCGACACTACGGCGTTTTAATTTTGGTGGCCCGGCCCGAAACTTTAACTAACACCAGTTTTGCTGCACGTATCGACATCGTTTAATTAATTTTCCTTCTTATTACCTAATCTTTAATATCGGACAAAAAACACTCCTAGCTGGTTTTGACGATTGTTTTGTGATGATTTTAGTCTACGTGAGGTCACATCAGCCGCGTGGGGAAGACTACGGTGATAGTTTAGGGGGTCTAATAGACGTACATTTTTTTTTAAAAAAATGCAAATATTTTTAAACAAATAATCCAGATGTTTTTCAAACAAATAATCCAAATATTTTTCTAGAAAATATACAGTTAAAAATCCTAAACTTTGGTTTAACTCAAAAAAACATGAAACGGGTTTAGACTTTTCTAGTAATATTTGGATTATTTGTTTAAAACGGGTCTATCTTCTACCACCTAGCTTGGAGTTGTTTTAATCTTATAAGGTCTCATTTTTATGTTTATTTGTTTGTAGAGATATTAGTTGATCGAAGAGTCTTAGTTGGTTCCAGGTCCAAAATGGACGATGGTCAGATGTGGGTGTCAAATCTTACCCACGGGTGCATATAAGGACTACAGTAGCGAAATACAAAAATTCGGGGACCTTTACACATACAATAATTGTTGTAAATATTTATACATATGTATTCATATACAATAATTCAAAAATGTATAAATACCTTAAAAGTTTCTTCTAACATTTCTGGATGCAAATTCATTGATGATGGTATTAATATCGATCTCATCCAAATATCGCTTCTCAATGCATAATGTTGCTAAACCATTTAACCTCTCCTGTAGATCTTACATAGTTTTTCAATAATTTTAGTTTTGAGAAGCTTCTTTCAACTAATGCCACGGTCACGGACATAGTAAACAAGATCTGATAAGCAATGGAAACATTAGGATAACAATAAGCTTTTGTAACAAACTCAAAAATCTTCATACCTCTCATTGATGTATCTGGCAGTGAGGCCTTGTTCAGTTCGCGAAATTTTTTGCATTTCGCTACTGTAGCACTTTCGTTTTTATTTGACAATTATTGTCCAATCATAGACTGACTAGGCTCAAAAAATTCGTCTCGCAAATTACAGATAAACTATGCAATTAGTTATCTTTTTTATTTATATTTAATGCTTCATGTATGTGCCGTAAGATTCGATGTGATGGAGAATCTTGAAAAATTTTGGAAACTAAACAAGGTCTGAATTGTAGAACACTGAGCTGAGAAATTAGATCATTCAAATCGAACCCCCTTGAGAGAAACTATTGCCAGTGTTGTGCGCGTGTGTCTGTGGCTCACGGAGACACAGAGACAGAGTTCGTGTGTTTGCGCGTGTGTGGCTTCTCACGGACGCTAGATTGCCAGAATTCTCTGCATCTTGGGGTGGGGCCCTACCTAACTGGGGCCCTGGGCGGCCGCCCCGCTTGCCCGCATCCAGGGCCGGGCCTGCGTACGACGTGGTTGTGTGGTCGATTCTGACTTCTGAGCGGGGGCAGCCGTGGCACCGCACCAAACCACATTCGCCCGCCCTTCCAGTCACCCACTCCAGACTCCACTGATGAAACGTGAGCACCGTTTTTCCAAGAAAACAAAAACGTGAGCACCTCGCCCGCGGCGCGACCTATATAGACTTATAGAGGGCCGGGCGCCCCAGCTCATGCCGAGCAAGCCGCGCACACACCAAGAGACGCGTCTCACCAAACGACCTTCTCGCCTCACGCTTGCTTGCTTGCTTGGCGTCACTTGCCAGATCCATTGGATCGATCAGCATCATCGCCTCTCTCGGTGAGTTCGATTCATTGAGCAAAAGCCATGGAATAAACTGCCAAACAAAACACAAGCAGTCTAAACTGCATGCGTCCTCGACTCAGCATCCGATGCTTGCATTGCGTTGCTGCATGTTATGGAGTTTTTCTAACACTAACAGACGCAAGTGACCCCAGCATAATGACACAACCAGACGTCACGAAATAAACGAAGCTGCTGCAACGTTAACATGTTTACTAATTAACTTTCTCCTCCGTTTGTCTCCTTGTATATGTCTTGGTTTTTCAGGGAGTTCTCCATCAGACAAGCTCTGCAGCTTGCTCATTTATCGCGCCCGCCGTCATCACCATGGTTGGAAGCAGCCCCGTGCAGGCCGTGCTGGCGGCGCCCGGCGTCAGGGACAGGAAGGTGCTCGCGTTCAAAAGCGACGCCCACAAGGGCAACAAGCAGGACGTCGCGTCCGGCCTCGTCCACTCCATCCTCGCCTCCACCAGCCCGCCCCAGCGCAGCGCCTTCTACGTCCTCGACCTCGCCAAGGTCGTCGACCTCTTCCGCGCGTGGCGCCGGGCGCTCCCCGACGCGCGGCCCTGCTACGCCGTCAAGTGCAACCCGGACCCGGCGCTCCTGGGCGCGCTCGCCGCGCTCGGCGCGGGCTTCGACTGCGCCAGCCGCGCCGAGATCGAGGCCGTGCTCGCGCTCGGCGTCCAGCCCCGGGACATCGTCTACGCCAACCCCTGCAAGCCCGAGGCGCACCTCGAGTACGCCGCGGAGGTCGGCGTCAACCTCACCACCTACGACTCCGAGGAGGAGGTGGCCAAGGTCAGGCGCTGCCACCCGGCCTGCGAGCTCCTGCTCCGCCTCAAGGGCCCCGACGGCGGCGGCGTCAGGGTCGACCTGGGCACCAAGTACGGCGCGCACGCCGACGAGGTCGTGCCGCTCCTGCGCGCCGCGCAGCGCGCGGGGGTCGGCGTGGCCGGCGTCTCCTTCCACGTCGGCAGCGGCGCGTCCATCCTCGCCGTGTACAGCGGGGCCATCCAGGCCGCGCGCGCCGCGTTCGACGCCGCCGCCGCCCTGGGGATGCCGCCCATGCGCGTCCTCGACATCGGCGGCGGGTTCGTGTCCGGCCCCACTTTCGACGACGCGGCGGCGGTGATCAACGACGCGCTCGCGCAGCACTTCGGCGACCTGCCGTGCGTGGAGGTGATCGGCGAGCCCGGGCGGTACTTCGCCGAGACGGCCTTCACGCTCGCCGCGCGCGTCATCGGGAAGCGCACGCGTGGAGAGGTGCGCGAGTACTGGATCGACGACGGCCTCTACGGCTCGCTCAACTGCGTCATCATGGACCACTACGTGCCGACACCGAGGCCGCTAGCCAGCCCGCGCCCCGGCGACAAAACCTACACTTCCACGGTGTTCGGACCAACGTGCGACTCTTTCGACACGGTGGTGACCGGGTACCAGCTGCCAGAGATGAGCGTGGGCGACTGGCTCGTCTTCGACGACATGGGCGCCTACACCACCGGAGCCGGCTCCAACTTCAACGGCTACGCGACGTCAGACATAAAGATCTACGTAGCCTACTCCAGCTGAGTGCCAACGCCGACGACGTTGGGCCGGGACTAATATCGTCTTCCTTCCTTTCCTTCCTTCCTTCCTTCCTTCCTTTCCTTGACCAGAATTGGTATTGTCTTTCCATAAGTTGTTCTTTCAATGTACTGCTTAGTTCTATATGAGTTGGCATGTATCATCGATTGCCGGAAATTTTTATTTCCGTTTATATTTATCATTTTATATTTATGTATACAATATTAGCAAACATGTCCGTGGCTTGCCATGAAAGAAAATAAAACTACCGTACGTCCATAGAAAACGAGAACGGAAAATGCTACATGTATATTCATTTTTTCTTATCTATAAAATTTAAGGCCTATAATTTATTAATTGACGTTTTACAGTATTATTTTATGATAATTATGACATCCATAATTTAAGTTAATGTTGAAAACCTATAAAATATGTATCAAATTAAAATATACTTATTACAAATGTATTAAATTAAAATATACTCTTAAGAAATTTTTTCTCCTATTACAATACACAGACGTATTTGCCCGTAAATATAATATAACATTAATTTTGACACTATCCGTTTATTGCACGGTTAAATATGAAGTGTTTTGACATCATTTGAAAATCCATAAAAATTTGTAATTCTAATCTCTTATTAAGTCGGCAAGAAGTTATCTGTCAACATATCAAGAACTGGTATTTCCGTTGATTGAATACAATGTGAGAATTCCCTCGATTTTCTATATTATAGCTTTTTGTAAGCCGATCAAACTTATTTGAAGATTTAAATTATTAATATTTTATATAAATTTAGTCAAACTTAATAAATTCGACCAACATAGATATCATATACACACTCCACGCCTCACGCGGGCACAGGTGGCACGAGCCGAGTACACCAACTCGATGAGCTCTGCACCGTCGCCAACTTTTCTGTTGAGGCCTTGTTTAGTTCACCACAAAAAGCAAAAAGTTTTCAAAATTCCCCGTCACATCGAATCTTGCGGCACATGCATGAAACATTAAATATAGACGAAAGCAAAAATTAATTACACAGTTTAACTGGAAATCGCGAGACGAATCTTTTGATGCTAGTTATTCTATAATTGGATAATATTTGTCACAAACAAACGAAAGTGTTACAGTACCGAAATCCAAAATCTTTTCGGAACTAAACAGGCCTTGAGTTCACCGAGGCCTCCTACTGTGTGGTCGGTTTTGGTCCTGTTGGCCGAATTTGCTATTTTGGCACTTCGCCTACAAGCTTCCGCTCCCCTAGCCATGCCACGCCACCATAGAGAGCACCGCCCCAGCGACCTCCTCGCCCTCGTGCACTGAGTGTCGTTGATCTTGCTGTGGGCGGTGCAGATTAGAAGATACAACTTCGGAAATCTCCTGGTCCATGGGGGCATGGTTCACGCCTCGCGTCCATGGCGGTAGCCAACCACGCAACGCCTCGTGGTGCCACGTCGGTGCCACCTCGGCAGACGTATCCCGTCCCCACTATTTTCGCAAATAAAAAACTCCCTTTCCTGAAAATCAACCCGCCCGTTCAACTTTAGCTCAACATCCTTCTTTTTTAGTCCTGTTTTCTTATGCTTAGACCCTGTATTTTTTTAATTAGAACCCACTGTCCACACCACGATAAAATCTGTTTTTTATTTTATTTTATTTTGAAAGAAATACTAAACAACATCCATATGTTTTTTAGCATTTCAACACATGATTTTTTTGTGTATGTAACTTTAGGACCCACATCTTATTCCTCCCTCACTCTCTTCCTCTTCCTCCCCTCCCTTCCTCCCGACGCCTGCCCCACCCTCGATGTGTGCCCCCGCCATTGTGCCCGTGCCTCCTTCCCCGACGCGCCTCCTCAGCGTGGCCCCCGACGGCGTTCGGCGACCGCGCCCTCGCACCTGCGCCCGCACCGGCCATGGTGGTGACACCACCGAGTAGGCCTCTCCTCCTTCTGATTTATGATTTGTGATTGTGCTTGTATAGAAAAAATTGTGATCTGTCTTCTATAAAAAATATTTCTTATGATCTATGATAAAAAAATGTGATCTGTCCTTCTATAGAAAAAAATATTTCTTATGACCTATAATCTGTGACTCGAGAAGAAGAAGGCTGGAGGTAGAAGAAAGCTGGAGGCTGTTGGATCTTTATCCTATGGCTAACAAAGATTCATGTGTTGAAATGCTAAAAACACATAGTTGTTGGGTAGACAGGTAAAGACTTCCTTACGACCCGTGGGGAGGTAAAAACACATAGCCTTATAATCCACTCGTACACACACTTGCTCTCACACCCGCATGACCGTGTCCCACCTCTCTATCTCAGTCATCCTCCTCGTCTCCTTCTTCGCCCACCTCATTCTCTCTCCCTGGCGACCTCCTCCCCGTGCCCACACCCCACCACCTCCCCACGTGGTGTCTCACTCTCTTCCCTCTGTCAGTGGCGGTAGGTTCAGGCGCCAACAACGTAGGCCTCCTCTCCTCGTTCTGGATCTGCTCCTTCGGGTTCTAGCGAGTTCTCCCTCTCATCTTCTCAAACTTTAGTGGCCTTAGAAGGAAAGAGGTTTGGGGAAGGTTGGTTAGGCGTTGGGGAAGTTGGGGGTAGTTTAGGGGCCCTGATGGCGGTGGAGGCGGCCAGACCAAGGTAGGGTGGCAGCGACAGCCATGGCGACAGCGAGGGGGTGGGGGGTGGGGGGGAAGAAGGTGGCACCGCGAGTGAGCTAGAGTTTCGCCAAAGCTCCTCTTTATCATGCACGAGTAGGTGTTGGGAGGTCCATTGAGTTTTTCTTAACTCCTGGTGTTCCCTTTTCTCCTTTGACAACCGCGAGAGAAGTCCCAGTGGGGTGGTTGGAAGCAGTGAAGAAGTGGCAGTGGCTTGCCCAACAATAGTTAGCCCTTAAGTTTTCCTCTCTTTTTAGTATTTTATTTCCATTTTTTTGTTCAATTTTTTGTTTCTGAAATTTGTTCTAGATTTTTCGTGTATTAATTTGTGATACAAATCCACTTGTTCATAACTTTTGTTCTTGAAATTTTCTCCTACAATTTGTTCATTGCTTTTATTTCAACAATTTATTTTCCTAACTTTTGTCTCATAACCTTTATTCTAAATTTTGTTGCTAAGTTTTGCTCCAGTAACTTGTCCATAATTCTTTGGTATAAAAACCTTTGTTCATAACTTTTCTTTCTAACTTATGTTTATGATTTATGTTCCCAAATTTATATTTCTATGTAATGTTTCAATAACTTTTCTTCATATTTTTTGTTCCAGGATTTTTGTTTTTATAATAATTAGAGAGGACAAAGGACTTATGATGATAAAAGTGGTGGCAATGAAGGATGACTTCAGAGGGTACCACACGGACAGAAAAGAAAAGAGGGACATGGAAAAATAGTGTCCACAGGTGCTCGCAGTATGTTCACTCAGCTTATCCCACTGCCAGAAAACATTCAGGGATTGAGTTGTCGTCTGTTACATACCTAGCCTACTATCTTGAATTCTATCTTCCGATAAGGTATATGTGTGTACGGGGTGAGACCATAGTGTGCTTCGGACTTCGGAGGTGCAAATGCATCCAAAAATTGAAAAATTAGTTATAATGACTAAAATTCCATGCTCACAAGACACAAGGCAAGTGAAACTCTTTCCAATTTTCTCTAGCTTTACCACTATACGACGCCACTAATTGGCGAACGATCAGTCAAACTAAATCAAGCGAACGATTTTTCGACCAATTAAACTTTTCATTTTCGGAAAAAAATCTCACCTCTTTCTCTTTTAGGAAATACCCATCCCGTGCATCCTCATTGCTTCTCTCGCTTCGTTCTTATTCTCTAGCTATGATGTCAGCACTGACATAACCCACAAAAGTAAAATATTTTTTAAAAATGCTATAACTTAAAAACGGTGTGTCCATTTTTAATTTCGTCTGCACCAGTGTGTTCTACATGATGCGACAAAAAAAAATTAGACCCCACTTAGATATGTTTCAAAGAATTTTCTTCTACAAATAACTTATATGTACTAACTTAGGATATATAATTTAGAACATATAACTTAGAATACACCATTTACATGTAATAGCTTATGTGTACCAAATAATCAGATATAACTTAGAATATATAACTTAGAATATATAACTTAAAATGTATAACTTATAACTTATACAAAACCTTGAAAACGCAAGAGTTATGAAACACATTTTATTTAAAAAAAAGGTATTACACACAAATGAATGAACTAAGTTATAGCTTATGACAAAACTTGCAAACACAAAAATTATTAACACACAAAGAAACGAATTAACTTATAACTTATATCAAAACTTACAAACATAAAAAGTCATGAAAGCCAACTTGTGTACATAAGTTATTCCATGCAACTTGTGTATATAAGTTAATCAATACAATTTATGTGCATAAGTTGTAAAGTTATATGTTAATTTAACACATATAAATTTCTACATGAAAAAAATCTTCAAAATATATGTAAGTGGGATCTAGTTTGGTTCGTCTCGTCGTGAAGAATACAATGGTGTAGACGGAATAAAAATTGGATAAACCATTTGGAAGTTATAGCAATTTAAAATAAATGATTTGTATTTTTTAGATGACGTCAGTCGGACGTCAGCGGAGTGGAAGACGCTAACTGGATCGTTCGCTAGATTAATTTCTAATGAACGTTCACTAGAATGGAACTAGGACCACTATACATGTACTTATCATATTTTGACTACATGCACATACACCATGCATGCCATGCCCCCCTGCGTCCGCGCGCGCGGCATCGCGTGACTACATGCACACGCACTCGCCGTGTGCCGTGTGCGCGGCCGCCACACGATCCACGGCCAGCGCGGTCAGGCCGCCTGTGCACCAGCAGCGCGCGGCATCGCGGCCATGGACGCACTAGTCTTGTGTGCTGCACTGCTGTGCAAACTGAATAACTGATCTGACCTTGCAGCCGCGGCACCAATGCAACCAACCCACGCCTCGCTCGCGGTCTCGCGGACACGGACGCTGCCACGCTGCCCCCCTCCCCCCCCCCCCCCCCCCCCCCCCCCCCCCCCCCCCTCTGCCTACTCTAACCCATGCCACTCCTCGGTGGAGAGGCGTGGAACGCGCGTCGTCCCAGCTCTCGTTGAACACTACTCCCCTCGCGTGCTATAAAGGAACAACTACAGAGCACACTCCCGCCGAGTAAACCAATAGTGGTGTTCACCAAGTCATCTTCAATCGATTCCTCTCCTTGCTTGCTTGCCATCGGTTGTCACACTTATTGGTGAGTTACTTGGCAAGACATGAAGCGCATTGCAAGATTTACACCATTATGTTTTCTTGATACATTTTTTTTCTTGATTACACAAAAAAATTGTGCATCTTTATATTACGATAGAGAAATTGTTCGATACAACGTACCTTAACGACGTCCTATGAGGTCACTAAAATGTAAAATTTTACTGAATGCTCAGACCCTTCCTAATGTACTGTGTGCCTGTGTCGAAATTTCATACCACGTTTTTCTCCATACATCCTTGCGTGCATGCGTCCAAATTTCACACCGTGTTTTTGAGTGCAAATGCATCAAAATTTCCCACCACCCTGGGTTACGAGGAACTAACTGTGTGCCACCTGTTTCATCTCTGTATTTGGATTTTAGTTAAAAGCAACGCTCACTTTGCTCGACCGGCGAGGAGTGTTTGCCAATTCCTCATCGTCAGCAGCATGGGTGGAGGCACCCCCATGCAGTCCGTGCTGTTGGCCCCCGGCGTCAAGGACAAGAAGCTGGTCTCGTTCACCCGCGGCGCGCTCAAGGCAGAGAAGGACGCCGTCACCGGAATCATCCGTTCCATCGTCGCCACGTCCATCCCCGCCCAGCGGAGCGCCTTCCATGCGTTGGACCTCAACAAGGTGCTAGACCTCATTGCGGCGTGGCGCCGCGCGCTCCCCGACGTGCGCCCCTACTACGCCGTCAAGTGCAACCCCGAGCCGGCGATTCTGGGCGCGCTCGCCGCTCTCGGCGCGGGATTCGACTGCGCCAGCCGCGCCGAGGTCGAGGCCGTGCTCCGGCTCGGCGTTCAGCCCAGCAGCATCGTCTACGCCAACCCCTGCAAGCCCGAGCCACACCTCGAGTACGCCGCGGAGGTCGGCGTCAACCTCGCCACCTACGACTCCGAGGAGGAGGTGGCCAAGGTCAGGCGCTGCCACCCCAAGTGCGAGCTCCTGCTCCGCCTCAAGGGCCCCGACGGCGCCGAGGCCAAGTACAATCTGGGGACCAAGTACGGCGCGCACGCCGATGAGGTGGTGCCGCTCCTGCGCGCCGCCCAGCGCGCGGGGATCAACGTGGTCGGCGTCTCCTTCCACGTCGGGAGTGGCGTGTCCCGCGTGGACGTGTACCGCGGGGCCATCGAGGCCGCGCGCGCGGCGTTCGACGAGGCCGTCGCCCTCGGCATGCCCCCCATGCGCGTCCTCGACATCGGAGGCGGATTCACGGCGGGTGCTACGACGTTCGGCGAAGCGGCGGCGGTCGTCAACGACGCGCTCCTGCATTACTTCGGCGACCTGCCGAGCGTGGAGGTGATCGGCGAGCCCGGGCGGTACTTCGCCGAGACAGCGTTCACGCTCGCCGCGCGCGTCATCGGGAAGCGCACGCGCGGGGAGGTGCGCGAGTATTGGATCGACGATGGGCTCTACGGCTCGCTGAACTGCATACTCATGGACCAGTACGATCCGCGTCCGAGACCGCTGGGCAGCCCGCGCCCCGGCGAGAAGACGCACACGTCTACAGTTTTCGGGCCGACGTGCGACTCGCAAGACAGGATGGTGACCGATTACCAGCTGCCGGAGGTAAGTGTGGGCGACTGGCTCATCTTTGACAATATGGGCGCCTACAGCACAGCTGCCGGCTCCAAGTTCAACGGTTTCGACACGTCGGAGATAAAGATCTACGTGGCCTACTCCAACTAAGCAAGAACCGTCTTGTTTGTTTGGCTGATAGGCCATGAAAATAATACTGAATAGCTGGCAAACACAATTGATAAACATCGATGACGTACGTCGAAATGATGATATAATATGGAAGCTGCACTTTACCTTTCTGTCCACCTTAATATATGACGTTTTAGAATGTATTATTTGAGGAAAAAAGGATATATTAGGAGAGAAAGTTGTATCGAGGAATGAGAAGGATAAATATTTATATTTATATTTATATCTATATCTTTATCTATATCTATATCTATAATATAGAGCCAAAATTTTATCCTCATTTTTTGTCCATCTTTCTCTATATTTTGACATGAAACCACATTTTTTATTTCTCAAACTGCACCCACACCCTACATTTATCTCGTATATGATATAAACTTAAGACTCATACTCATACAAGTTAGAAGAACTCACGTCTAGAGATGATAGATAAAGAATCCTACTCCGATAAGTATTAGGTTGTGCTCATATCTCATATGTAACTTGGACTCATGACCCACACTTATACAAGTTACAATGCTCACGTGTAGCAATGATACAGAGTACAATTTCTATATGTATTGAATTTCATTGTAACAAATGAACACATGCGCTAGTTTTAGGAAAAAATTTGAATCATATAATGAGGTCATCTATTTTGAGATAGAGGGGTATACCTATATTATATTTGTTATATCTATCTTTATCTCTATTCTATATACCTAACATTAATGAGCCATAATTTCCCTTTTATTTTTTGTCCATTTCTTATAACTAACTGTGTGAATTGGAAATTATCTTCGTTCGTCTCTCTACAACTCTCCTATTTTATATAATATATTGGATACTAGCTCTTAAGGTAACCTAGATAGTTACAAATCCTAATCCAAATAGATCCTTCTGATCCTGAATAAGTTTAATAGGAATCATAATTCGAATAGAAAAGATACAGGTAGACATTAGACAAAATCGTATCTTATTTTTTATATTTATATCTAATCTAATCTAATCTAGCCAAAATTTTAGCCTTTTTTTGTCCGCCTCTCCCTAACTAACTCCATGAATGTAGAAGTTGTTTATATTCATATGTCTACAACCCTATATGGTAATGGCTTGGCATAATTTCTTGAGGTAAACCTCGACAGCTAGGAATCCTTTTCCAAATAGATTTCTCAATCCTGAGTAAGTTGAATATGAATCCTAGAAAAGAAAAACAATAGAAATTAGTATTAGTTTTGGTTCTTTTTTTGTTTTTTTTGTTTTTTCTCTGTTATTTTCCACGTGAACGTTCCAATTTCCGTTAGGAGCAAGAGAGAGTTGTCCATCACGCACATGGTACCATCTGTGAGTCGTCGGCCATCTTGCACAGAGTACCAGTACCATCCAGTAAAAGAAAAACATTATTAAATGGCTAGTAGATTTGATTGATAAGCTTAAAGGAACAATTTCTTTTTTAATTTCTTTTTCTATTCAGATATCTTCTTTTTGCCGATTTCATTCTTTTTTTCTCCCGTTGCAAACCTGTTCATGTGAATGCGAAAAATAAAAACTGGCACATGAATAATATACTAACAATGAAAACAAAGAATAAAAGCAACATAGTAGACTTTTTTTTGACAGAAAGACTATTATTTATGAACTAGCAGCGAAGCGTCGCAAAGCTAGTACATGATTCCGAGATTATATCTTGAGATTGGCGATCATTGCAATATAGTAGACTTTGAACTTCTAGCCTTTTACTGAGAAAGAAATATTCCCATCCTCACGTTATTAATATATTTTTTTGAGCGGGTTATTAATATAATTTTAATTTAAAACAAAACTTGTATTATTATAAGTTGTTTGGTCGATAGTCCAACTATTCAAACTATGATACTAGAACTTAAGTTGCTTGTTATCCAGTCTTTAGCATATTGTACAGTATGCACTAGCCCAATCTCCCCGATAATGGCACGAGGTGGAAAATCGAGAGAGGCCTCCTAGCATGATTATTGGACATAGGACACTCACAATGCAAGACTCTATCATAAAGTCTAAGACAATTAATTATATATTATTTATGGTATTTTGCTAATGTGGTAACATATTTATTGAAAAAAAGTTGAAAAAAATAAGACCTCAAGTCAGCAATTTTGCTTATGTGACGCTCTATTTATTATGCATGACACTCTCATAGAACATACATTGAGACTAGCACATTGAATTACAAGTTCACGCCGACTTGATACAATCTTAACTATTCGTTGTCATATTATTGCCAAAACTAACTTACTCCCTCATCCTAAATTGTAAGTCATTTCAAGAATCTTGAGAGTTAAAGTATTTTCATATTTGACCAAACTTACAG
Organism: Sorghum bicolor; assembly: GCF_000003195.3. Taxonomy (NCBI): domain Eukaryota; kingdom Viridiplantae; phylum Streptophyta; class Magnoliopsida; order Poales; family Poaceae; genus Sorghum; species Sorghum bicolor. The sequence goes on along the minus strand of NC_012871.2, from coordinate 66,392,582 downwards.
AGAAAAATACTAAGATTTATAACGTAAAGTGAGTATATTATGAAAATATAATTAATGAAGATGATACTTAGTTGTTATCATAATAATAATTATTTTATAATATAAATTTAGTTAAAGTTAGAAAAGTTTGACTCTTCAAAATTCTTAGAATAACTTATAATTTAGGACGGAGGGAGTACATGTCATCCATCCAATGTCCGGGCACCTCTATTTTTTTTTCGTGTCCGTTTTTCCTCTCAGCCTATGTTTTTCATGTTCTTTTTTCCTTTTTCCTCTTTCCTAGAACGTCCGTACATGCACGTGCAGCCCCATCGGCGGACGTGACGACGAACGGGACCGGACGCGCGCGTCCTTTGGGGCGGGGCTGCCGGCCTATTGTCCTAGGCCCCGGAAATCAAAGGGCCCACGTATAAGTATGTACGGTGGTACTTAAAAGTAGGATAATGTAGATACGTATGGCCCAGAACAGCAGGACTGACTGGAAGGAAGAAAAAATACCACTACGAATGCATCATGGCCTGATCGTTAGATCGATTAGGGCACTCACAATGCAGACTCTATCTAGAGTCTAAAGTTATTTATTACCTCAAACAATATGGACTTAGAGTCTAAATAAGACTTGGAGTCTTATTTTTCTACCTCTTTCTTCAATAAATAAGCCGCCACATCAGTAAAATATTATAAATAATATGTAATTAATTGTCTTGAACTTTGTGATAAAGTCTTGCATTGTGAGTGCCTTTAGACGACTACAGGAATGGCCCAAGCGATCACGATCACACGACTACATGAGCAGCGACCCTCGACCCTTTCCGAAGTCTTCAATTGCTTCGAGGCGTGTTTCAGGGTTTGATTGAGGATGTTAAAAGTTTAACCGATACTATAATATTTTTATCTTATTTGATAATTAGTATTTAATTATAAACTAATTAAGTTTAAAACATTCGTTTTATATACTCTCTACTGTGTATTTTAGTTTCGTAAATAGTTTAGATTTAATATTCTATACATATATCCAAACTTTTAATATAAAGAGAGTTAAATTTTATCGGTGCCAATCAAACGGGACCTTACTGCCCGGACTCAACTCCTCGTTCGTCAAGTAAGGTAGGGTGCCTACCCGTACAGGCCTATAATTCTTTTTCAATATTAACTGCATGTAGAAGAAATATTTCTATAAAATAATTCATATACATATAATTATCTTAAAAAAATTCTTCTAGCATTCCTATACGAAGTCATTGATAATGATATTAATATAAATCTCATTCAACGATCATTTCTTATTTTCTCAATGCATAATAATGTTGTCTATTAATAAGCTTGTTAGGTTTTTTTTTAGCATGAACGCGACAGGTCTGGTGACAAAACAATACTAGTAAGCAAGAACGTGACAGGTCATATACACTATTGTCTAGCTCCATTCACTTGTTTTATATGACATATTTTTTCTATCAATCATTAGTATTTTTTTATAATAAATCAACAAATAATATTTTCAATTATAACTTTTTAAACCAGACTCGTGTCGTCGTCTAAGGCCAGTCTCAATGGCCCGTTTCAATGCACTGTTTCCAAAACAAATCTGCTGACAGAGCATCAATAAAACGAACAATGAAACAAACTCCACAATGCATGAGTTTCACCTTGATGTTTCCTAGGCTGGGCAAAGCATTTAATTACTGCAAAATGATTGGATCACATGCAAGATGGTGAAACGATTTAGTCCTCAGTAGGGATTTCATCCTGTTTCACCGCGTGGGAAACAACGCCAGCAGAGTTTCACCATGGTGAAACTACTTCCTTCTCTCTTCTCTTCGTTTCATACAAAAGTACAATTTTACTGACATGACGCTCTAATAAATGTGCATGACATCCTGATGAAACCTCCACTGACACTGGCCTAATGGATCTACGATCAGGCCATGATGGATTCGTAGTGTGATTTGTCTTCCTTCACAGTCATGAGGGCCAACGTATCTACATTATCCTATTATTAGTACTACTGTTCATACCTATGCGTGGGCCCTTTGATTTCCGAGGCCTAAGACAGTAGGACAGCAGCCCTTACATTGGGTTGTTGTTTAAGGCCTTGTTTAGTTTTAAAATTTTTTACAAAATAAGAATAGTAGCATTTTTGACAAATATTGTTCAATTATAAACTAATTAGGCTCAAAAGATTCGTCTCGTCAATTTCGACCAGACTGTGTAATTAGTTTTTATTTTCGTTTATATTTAATACTCCATGCATGCGTCTTAAGATTTGATGTGACAGGGAATCTGAAAAATTTTGGGAACTAAACAAGGGCTAAGATTTCTCATCACATCGAATCTTACGACATATATATATAATATTAAATAGAAATGAAAATAAAAACTAATTATACAGTTTACATATAAATCGTAAGATGAATCTTTTAAGCTTAGTTACTCCGTGGTTCGTCCGTGGTGAAAAGAAGTAGCATTTCCGTTGAAAGTGAGCCCTAGGTTTAAAAATGTCGATTCACACTTTAAAACATTTTTTAAAAGTAACTAAAGTTTATTGCATATGATTTAATATAGTAGTATGTACTCACTTTGTATAGATTTAGAGTTGACTAATACACATACCATTAGTACTTGTGGTTCTAAACTTATTTTTACTGACGATTTTACCAACCGTCAGGGCGAAAGGCACTAAAAGTCATGAACTTCACGAGCGTCTTCTAAAGAACTGCCACAATAAATATTTACACTAGAAAATCACCACTTAAATCAACTACACTACAAATATTTTTCTAAAATTGCAAATCAGACTTCAAAATAGCAAAAAAAAAATATCCAAGGAGGCTCGCACGAGGCAACCACACACAGTTCTAACCATTTACTTTCCTTTTCACAAGAAATCCATGCATGTGACCCCAATTGAACTAAACACATCAAGTCTCACGTGTTACTCCTCTTACAATTGGACCCTAAACTCCCTTGTGGCTAAATAGAAGAAATATATTCCCTTGGTACACTAATATAAGATTTCTTTTAGGTGGTGTCATCCTTTTTGCCTGCCTCTATTATTTTCGGTCAAACCCCCATCTTGAACGGTCGTCTCGGTTAGTGTTTAACAGAGACAATCGCCTCCTAAGATCGAGGCAGTTATTATAACCCAATGGCACCTAAAATCGATTTAAGAAGGCGAGCGCTTTAAAACAACCGACTCAAAAAAGGGTCTATTTTTAGGCGGTTGTCTTAAAGCACTTGTCTCCGTAAATCTATATTCAGAGGTGGGTGTACTATAATGTTCGTCGCCTAAAAAGGCTGGGGACCAATAAGCCCAGTCGAGCTGGATGTTTTATATATATATATATATATATATATATATATATATATATGAACTTAGAGTTTGGGGCATCCTTCTCACTCCTCGGCCAGTCTCTCTGACTCATCCTCCCTCTCTCTCTCTCTCTCTCTCTCTCTCTCTCCCTCCCTTCCTCGTATAGATCTCTCACCCTCTCCCACTCACTCACTCTATCTCTGCTCAGATCCGGCGGTGCTAGGATGCCGCGGCAGTGCAAGGCACCCGTGGCCGTGCGAGGCGCTCGTGGCGGCATGAAGCGAGCAACATGGGGCTGCCTCGGCACTAGGCGAGCGGCGCTGGTCCATAGCAGTGCTTGGCCCTCGGCCCTCGGCGTGGGGCCATGATGGCACTTGGCGAGCGACGCGAGGCCATGGCCAAGAGGAGTTCCTGGCGGCACATCTGGCGAGGAGGAGCACCGCGGCGACTCTTGGCCCTAGGGCCACGATGACGCTTGGCTCCCAACGGTGGATCTAACGAGGAGGAACCCACGATGCCAGATCTGGCAAGCTGCAATGGAGGCAGCCCCTGGATGGGCTCTGCGGGCCTATCCATGGGGTTTTTTTTTCCATTAAATCTCCATTAATGGATGATTTTGATTGGAGGCGGTTGCAATGCCCACCTTCTTTAATCTGTTTTTTCTGCCTCCATTAAACTCTGTGTAGGAGCATTATTCACTCATGCAAATTTTAAAATAAAGATTTAAAGCCCTAAATGGATTAAAATGAAAAGATTTTAACTACAAAGTTTTAGATCCCATCGAGGTATATAACTTTGCTTTTAACTATTTTTCTATCCGAGGCCATTTAAAAAATTCAAAAAATATAAATTTTAAATTATTAATCTTAAAACATAATTTTTGTGCCCTAAATGGTTTTAAATGAGAAGGATGTCAACTACAAAGTTAAGTTGTAGATCTTTTCAAATGTTACAAATTTTGTTCAGACTATTTTCCGTCCCACATCATTTAAAAACTCATAAAAATATTTTAAATTATCTGTAGTGGCGTTCGGTTAAAAAACCTAGTAAAAATGCATTTTTAGTGGTTGTTTTCTTAAGGCTATCATAAGTAGAAATAATGTATTTTTACTTGCGCCAAACTTAAGAAAACAATCCGTAAAAATAAATTTACAATGGCAGTTCATAGCTTAGACCCACAGTTTTATTTCTAACGGCGTCTACACATTATGAATCGCCAGTAAAAAAAATAGCGACCGTCAGCAAAAATCAATTGTGTACTAGTGCATGTTGGAACCTAACGTTAAAACAAACCACTTCTCAGATATTTTTCGAGACCGCGACTTCACGCAGAAGAGCCGACGGAATGGCAAAGTAACTGAAACAATGAATTTGCAAGTAATCTATGGATTACCAACGAAGTCCACCACACAAACAAAAGCAATAAACATGAGGTGGGGGACCCTCCACATGACAATCCCATGTAACTGAACCTAATACAAAATAACTCAACATGTTGGTAGCCAGCAGTGAAGTGTAGCGGTAGATGAAAACCCTCCAGACAACAAAGCATCTGTTCAAGCAACCTCAACAACAAAGCATCTGCAAGAAGAGACGACGACCTTGGTGGTAAAGTATCCACCGAAAACCCCTCGGCGGCAAAGCATCCCCTAGAAAACATGACCGACCCGCGCGCGGCAACCAACTCCTCTAAGTCACTGAGGGCCCTCATGACCACAGGTGAGGAGTAGCTCCATACCAAGGCGCGCGGCGACAACAACTCACCCCCCATGGCACAGGCGGCAAAGCATTCGCCCATACACAAGGACCATCGACGCGATAAAGCATTTGTGGATGGGGGCCAACCTGCGCACAACATCTTGGAGTCGCCCTCAGAGTACTCCTCCGAGGGGCCAACCCACGCGCAGCATCTCGGAGTCGCCCTCGGAGTACTCCTCCGAGGGGCCAACCCGCGCGCATGCAGCATCTCGGAGTCGCCCTCGGAGTACTCCTCCGAGGGGCCAACCCGCGCGCATGCAGCATCTCGAAGTCGCCCTCGGAGTACTCCTCCGAGTTACTAAGGACACAATGCCCACTACGAACGAGGAGCACTTCCAAGTCACCCTCTGAGTACTCCTGTGAGTCACTGAGGGCTAGGACCACGGGTGAGGAGCCACTTCTCGGATATCATACCCTATATCCAAATGAGATGGGTAAATATTTGGACGTGGCCATTGGATGGATATCCACCGCCAATAGCTATAATTGCTTTCTTTTTTTTCTTTTCTTTCTCTAAACTAAAGCGTCCCTAAAGCTAGCTTGTCCTAGTCTTCTAGATGTTGTGTTTATTTTCTCAAAAGAAATTATATTGTCACCATTTCCTTCCTCTTCTATAAATTGACATGATCGAGTTGATCGACACCCCACCCGCGTCTACCCCATCAGCTTAAGCTACATAGCCCAGTCTCTACTCACCCACACGCGCGCTTACCTTCCTTCTTCGACTTCTCTCCCAATTCCAAAGCCGCTGTGCATGTGCTAGACCACAGCTGCTGTGAGCGCTGAACCTGAACGCGTGGTCACGTCGGCCTGCGGAGGAGAGGGAGATAGCGTACGTCCTGCCCACCACCATGAAGACCGGCTCCGAAGGTATATAATCCCTTCATACTCAAAGTCAAAAATAAAGTTGTTGAACTCGTGATCTTAGGTCTTGTTTAGTTTCTAAAATTTTTTAGTTTTGGGTACTATAATAATTTTGTTTTTATTTAACAATTATTGTTCAATCATGGACTAATTAGGCCTAAAAGATTTCCGCGAGTTACAGCCAAATTGTGTAATTAATTTTTATTTTTGACTATATTTAATATTTTACACATGTGCCGTAAGATTTGATGTGACGAGGAATCTTGAAAAGTTTTTGGTTTTAGGTTGAACTATAAACAAGGCCTTACCATGAAGACCCGTGGTCCTGAACCTTTTAGGCCTTGTTTAGTTCCCACCAAAATCTAAAAAGTTTTCAAGATTCTCCATCACATCGAATCTTGCGGCACATGCATGAAGCACTAACTATAGACGAAAAAATAACTAATTACACAATTTGCCTATAAATCACGAGACGAGTCTTTTGACCCTAGTTAGTCTATGATTGGACAATATTTGCCACAAACAAACGGAAGTGCTATAGTAACGAAATCCAAAAAATTTCACATCTAAACAAGACCTTATTGTGTAAGATCATGCATGCATGCCTGATGCCTCCATATATGCATGGAAGGGTCCACGCCTAGCTTTCTTGTAATGGACTTCAGGTAGCAATTTGGTTTGGTAGCGAGACAAGGACAAAGTCACATATATGTAAGTGGTATATATATCAATGTTTGGTCTGGGCCTTTGGGGATAACCGGGCCGGAACGGACCATCCCACTAGCTATATATGCATGGGTCAAAATCGTTCTAAAGAAATGGAGGGACGCCGAGAGATGAGCCCTGCGCGGCGCGAGTGCACGGGCATGCAGGAAAGAGAGGGCCTCGCCAAGAGCCCGAGAGTACCTGCGTGCACGGAGCGCATGCAGCAGCCATGCATGGGGAGCCCCGGGGGCGCTGGGGTCGAGAGGCGCGGCGACCGCGGGGCGCTGGGGGCAACAGGCGGCCGGGGACGCCGGCGAGTAGGCAGAGAAGGATACAGGTGACAGCGAAGAACAGGCGGGGAACAAGATAAGTTGGCTCAATCTAGCAACTATAGCATGTGTAAAGGAAATATTCCTTATGGTTCAATTTCCTATCCAACCTTTCAATAAACCAAACACTTCTGAAAAAATGGGCCGTCATCTCATTTAGCCCTATCCAACCTGTTTGGTTCAACCTTGCCTTTCGATCGTAACAGCACTACAGCAGCACGATCGAGGGGAAGCATCTATATGGCACCTGCATTTTCTTCTAAATAAGTTTCAAATCTTTCTAATCATAAACTTTTCCATAATTATCTATATGACCTCCAAACTTAATTTAATGGTGGTGAACTAATATTCTACTGGATGGACAAAATAAATTGCAGGAATAACAACAATGACCAGAGCCCACCCTTTAGACCCACTATCTGCTGCTGAAATTGAAGTTTCTGTAGCAACTGTAAAAGCAGCTGCAAGATCTGCTAAGGTTTGGCAACAAGTTTTCAGCTACTTCCTCATTAAAAGCTTGAAAAATAAGGACTTCGCTTTATCAATAGAGAAAAGAACTTAGGTGGTAAAGCTTGAATAATACTCCATATGCAGGAAAGAGACAGTGTATGCGTTTTGTTGAAGTCGTGCTGCTGGAGCCTGAAAAGAATGTTGTGGCACTAGCTGATGCCTACCATTTCCAGCCTTCAGTGCTCCCTCGAATGCAAGGTTATGATGGTGTTCCAAGCATCTTGCCTCCTAGGAGGGCTAGGCTTGTTGTCTACAACAAGCTCTCAAATGAGACCAGTATTTGGATACTGGAGCTCTCTGAAATGCATGCAGCTGCTAACGAGGGTGGACATGAAACATGCAATGTGATATCATCTGAAGTTGTTCGTGATGTTCAGCCCGCAATGGTATATTTTATCTACAATTAGTTCATTTGGAATCTTGCTTAGCTTATGGTTATTCTATCTCATGTGTATCATTAATTCACCCATGGAATAGCACTACTGGAAACACGTGCTTTGCCAAGGACCTGAGGTTTTGCCGAGGGCCAAATCCTAGGCACTCGGCAAAGACACTATTTGCCGAGGGCCAGCCCCAGGAGCCCTCAGCAAAGAACGACCCTCGGCAAATTAGGCCCGTTGGGTCATGGTGGCCACTCCCATCAGACTTTGCCGAGTGCCCAATAAAGAGGTCTTTGCCAAAGGCAGCCCTCGTCAAAGCCTTTGCCGAGGATTTCTGGGTCTCTGGCCCTCGGCAAAGCATGCGAGTCCAGTAGTGACATAATAGTTTTCTAAGGCCTGACATTGATGTTTTAAAATCAAGCCTAAAATGTTGATAAATATTTGATAGGATGTTATGGAGGATGCCGAATGTGAAGCTATTGTCAAAAGCTATCCACCATTTATTGAAGCTATGAATAAAAGAGGCATAGATAACATGGAACTTGTAATGGTAGATGCGTGGTAAGTTATTCACAAAAAAAATACAAGAAGAAGTAACCCTCCTCTTTCGTTGCATCTTTCATTGAGGGTAATTATAATTATATGAGTATTGAAAGTTGGATCATAAACTTCGCTACTAAATCTTCAGGTTTGCTGGCTACTATAGCAAATCTGATGCTCCCAGCCGCAGGCTTAGCAAGCCTTTAATATTTTGCAGAACTGAGAATTGTGGACCCATGGACAATGGTTACGCACGCCCTGTTGAAGGGATCCATATTGTTGTTGATATGCAGAACAATGTTGTCACAGAGTTTGAAGATTGGAAGTTGATTCCTCTCCCTCCACCAGATCATTTGAGAAACTACACTCCTGGTGAAACTAGAGGTGGAGTTGACAGAAGTGATGTGAAACCACTTATTATCAATCAGCCTGAGGGCCCAAGTTTCAATGTTACTGGCCATTTTGTGGAATGGCAGAAGGTAAATGCTTGTTATGATTTTTATTCCTACTATGATAGTATTAATTAAAAAAATTCCCTTCAGAGTAATGACATGAACTTAATGGGTTGACCAGTGGAATTTTCGTATTGGCTTCACCCCCGTAGAGGGTTTGGTTATCTACTCTGTTGCATATAATGATGGTAGCCTTGGACGTCGACCCATAGCACATAGGCTAAGCTTTGTTGAGATGGTTGTTCCATATGGAGATCCAAATGAACCACATTGTCGCAAGAATGCATTCGATGCTGGAGAATATGGACTTGGAAAATGTGCTCATTCTCTTAAGAAGGTCGTTTGTTCATTTGTCGGCACATTATATTATTCTTTTATTTAACATCTTAGCTTTTATGTGACTGTATATATTGTTTACCTTTTTTGTACAGGATTGTGACTGCTTGGGCTGCATAAAATATTTTGATGCGCATTTCACGAACTTTAATGGTGGTGTGGAAATAATTAAGAATTGTATTTGTTTGCATGAGGAGGACCACGGAATTCTCTGGAAGCACCAAGATTGGAGAACTGGTTTAGCAGAAGTTAGGCGATCAAGAAGACTCACAGCCTCATTCATTTGTACAATTGCAAACTACGAATATGGCTTTTACTGGCACTTTTATCAGGCTAGTATCCAAAAGAGCTTTTGTTTAGGCAACAATTAGTGACCTCCAAGATGAATTTATTAATTTTTCAAAGTCTTGAATGATATAATACCAGTTTTGCATGTATAAATTTCATGATAATTATAGGTTTCCAAAGCGATAAATTAAGAAATTTTATTTTGGATACTGAGGCTACAAGGATTTTATATAGTACTTTGCTTTTGCATTTTGATTTCTTACTGATTTACATGGTTGTAGGACGGCAAAATAGAAGCAGAAATAAAGCTTACTGGGATTCTTAGCATGGGAGCACTGATGCCTGGCGAGTCAAGGAAATATGGCACAACAATTGCCACCGGTCTTTATGCGCCTATTCACCAGCATTTCTTTGTTGCCCGTATGGACATGGATGTTGATTGCAACCCAAATGAGCCTCATAATCAGGTGGCAAGCATTATCTCATTGCATAGTATTTTTATTTAAGTTAAAATTCTATTATATCTTTTGCTACTAAACTAATAGCATGAAAGCAAAAGCATACGCTTTGTTCTTAATTACAAAGACTAATCAGGAAGTAATTATTGAAAAGGATACATTTTGCTACTGATCAATGAGCACGAAGATTGTTCTCTCTTGTATAAAAAAAGCTCAAGAAGAATCCCATTTCAAAAAATGTCTCTACACTACATCACCACTTACAATGGTGATCAATGGTATGACACATATTCTTTTCTCGTCCTACAGGTTGTTGAGGTTAATGTTAAAGTTGAAAGTGCAGGTCCACATAATGTGCATCACAATGCCTTCTATGCTGAAGAGAAATTATTGAAGTCTGAGCTACAAGCAGTGCGAGATTGTGACCCTTTATCTAAGCGTCATTGGATTGTAAGAGATCATGCTTGTTGCCATTGCCTTCACTTGTTCTGACCAACATTATGTTATGATACTATTGATCATCTACTGGAGTTGAGAGCATATACCATTGTTATATATTGTGCTTCAAATACTCGAATATTCTTTTTCTATTATTCAATGACAACTGAAACATGTTAATTGCTCTTCATCATAATATTTGAAATTCTAAATTCAATAATTACCTAGAATTCATATATCTATAATGAAAATGCAAATACTTCTGGACATAGCCCCCTTCCAATGATATTTGATTTGATTCTCCAATGATTGAGCACATGTCATAGCTAATACTTTCATGAATAATGATGGAAAATATTGCCAAAGCACATTTTTTATATTGACACTTTGGGTTACCAAATATAATATCCCAATATTTCTCATCTGGATCTTTGTTTTTGCATGATGATTATCAGGTAAGGAACACGAGAACTGTGAATCGTACCCGGAAACTAACTGGCTACAAGCTCATGCCTGGTTCAAACTGTAAACCAATGGCTCTACCCGAGGCAAAATTTTTAAGAAGAGCTGGGTTTCTAAAGCACAATCTTTGGGTTACACCATACAAGAGTGATGAGATGTTTCCTGGAGGAGACTTCCCTAATCAGAATCCTCATATTGATGAGGGTTTACCTACATGGGTCAAGAAGGATAGATCTCTAGAGGAAACTGATATTGTTCTGTGGTACTTTATTCCATTCACATTATCTTCTCAAATACTATTCACCACATATACACTAAAAATTTGCAAACTCTTGTAAATTTAGGTTCTGCAACTCTCATAAATGCATTCCACATCTATAGGTACGTGTTCGGGCTCACCCATATCCCAAGGCTAGAAGATTGGCCTGTCATGCCAGTTGAGCACATCGGCTTCACACTTGTAGTAATAGTTTTTAAATGTTTAGTTTTTTTATATGCATTGTGTCAATGAATGTTTCTCCAATTTCTATATTTTTTCTTTTGCTTCTAGCTCTCTTGTTGGGTTTCCCCTCTAACCTAATCATCCTTCTTGGTTACTACTAGAAGGATTTATTGTTTGTTGTTGTGGTGAATCAATGGATTCTTCTCTTGACTTGTCGATAGCCTCTCACACATTGGCTTTTGGCATCACAGAGATTAAGGACTATTTATATTTTTTTTCTGCAGCCGCATGGATTCTTCAATTGTTCCCCTGCGATTGACGTGCCTCCCATCTCTTCGAGTGTTTGATGTCATGGAGCTGAGTTGAAGCTATTTGGGACATGCTAATTTCCAAATTTTGAGTTTCTCAACTCCTCGAGCAAACATATAGCATCTATATATGTCTAGTACCATATTTGTGTCAATCCAATAGAACCAAAATAAATGGTTTTTGTTTTAGCTTGTGGATTTTTTGCTGTTTTGTAATAGTGTACTCCCCTCTAACTTTCTTAATTAGAGAGTGATGACATTACTATGCATAAATAACTTCATGTTACATGAAGTTACTTTAGATTAGCGAAGTAAGGCTGCAGCCTTAATGCACAACAGATGCACAACCACATAGAACATGGTCTTAGACATCCCACAAACAAGTGTCCATAATTGTACCAATTACAAACAGTAAAATCAGGGTTGGACAACTCAAAGGGAGAGAAACAAATATTGAGTTGAACCTTTGTCCAATGGCCAAGGTGAATGTAGCAAAACCACACAATTTATGCTACGGCAACTACACCTGCTATCATCTTGTGGATCACTAGCTGATACCCACTTGAGAAAAATATAAATGTTGTAATCTTTCGAGTGCCCACGAAGGATCCTGATTATACTACTTTTACAACTCAGGATCAAATATTAGGATTTAGAACGTTCACATCCACACATAGATTGCATTGGGACTAAGATTACTAACCAAAGTGCTTGAAATACATGGTTATTACAATAAGGACTCAGTAAAACTTCATGGATTTCACTCCACTTATTGTAATAAGTAATAACCATGTATTACACTTTTCTGGCATTCTCATATGGGTCTATGAACCCTTAAATTTATCATTTGAATCCTTCAACTTTTTAAGTGATTCATTTCGGTGAGTGAATTCAGATCTATAATTGAACCTAGAGTTAACTTAGAACAAATCACTTGAAAATTTGAAAGACTCGGATGATTACTATGAGAGTCCATGGACCCAAACAATAATATAGAAAAAAAAGTTTAAGGACCCATGTTGCATTTCACTCTTTAAAATGATTACATACACATAAATTTACTCGAGCTAGGTAATGTCAACCACGTAGCTAGATATAGGACTAATAAACAACTCCATAAACAACAACACATCTACCGACGCACTGCTCTTCTTCATCGGTGGCCACGCACCACAACATAACTCCTTGTTTCTATTTTCTGACATCTGAAATGATGAGTCAAGAATCATGAGTACACAATGTACTCCCTCCGTCCCCGAAAGAATCAATTCCTAGGATCTGTGCCAGTCAAACTTTTTAAAGTTTGACTAACTTTATAGAAAAGAGTAACAGCATCTATAATATAAAATACACATTATATGAAAATATATTCTATGATGAATCTAATAATACTAATTTGATACTATAAATCTTAGCATTTTTTTCTAGAAATTTGGTCAAAGTTTAAAAAGTTTGACTTAGGACAACTCTAAAAAATTGACTCTTTCGTGGACGGAGGGAGTACTCCACAAGATTTACTCGAGTACCATAAATATATAGATATAAGACTCTAAGAATATATGTATAGCTGTTTAGTGGGGTTAATTGCCAGAAGTCCACATTCCTCAATCCTTCCTTGATGCTTGGCCAGCACATCGTCTCTAGACATGATGACCATGGGCTTGGGTCATTATTTCCAATCCGCAGCGACCGTCAAGTCGGGCACGCGAGTCGTTAGCTTTTACCCAACCTGACCAAATCCAACATGGGGCTCAGGTCGGGTTCAGCCGGCCAAAACAGTTTCCCTCATCCAACAGATCAACCACCTTCGTAATTAAATCCAAAAAATACTATGATGCTGTCATGAAGAGACGCGGATGCGATTCCAACTTTCCAAGCGATCAAAACCCGCCTCCATAGGCTCTTTGATTACGCGAAGCTCCTTCCATTCTCACGCCGCCGGCCGAGTGGCACTCCTCACATCGTCCCCTCCGCCTCCGGCCTGGTGGCATTGTGATCACGGGCCTCGTTGCCCCGCTACGCCGCGCTGGACCGCGCCGGCCGCACACATGCCCCGGGCCGGGCCTCCTACGAATGCACGGGTCCGCCACATGCGCAAGAGGCCGTCACACTCTTCGCGCGCATTGCATGCGAACGAGGGCTCCAGCTGCTGGATTTGCTGTATCTCGAGAAACACTTGGGCCTTGTTTGGATGTTGTCGTATTCACTTCAATCCATGTGTGTTGGTGTGGATTGGGGTGGAATTTAGTTCAAGTTCCACTCCAATCCACCTCAACACATGTGGATTGACGTGAATACGACTACATCCAAACAACGCCTTGAGAGTCATGGTGCCCAGGCTTTGAGGCTTACGGCAGCAACGGCCATGGTGCCCAGGCGGCGCTGGACGTGTTCCATCTTATGCTGGCATGCAGAAGGCATGCTGCGCTGCGCCCGATGTTACCTTCTTGTCCGTGCTTTCGACTTCGCGCTGCGCACGGTGGACTGGTGGACGGCTGACGGGCTCAGGGTCACCGAGGCCATGCCGTTTGAACCGGGGAAAGACGTCTGGGGCGCGCTGCTCAGTTGTTGCCGGCTGCACGACGACATGAAGCTCGCTGGTCATGCGGACCCATTGAACGCCGGCCGGTACGATCGCCGAGACGTCGTGAGCTGCTACTCGAGGGACGAGGGGTGGACAGGCCGCTAGCAGTTGCAAGCAATATTGTTGAAGACATCGGATCAGGACTAGGATAAGAATCCCCAGCATTTCAGTCCTTCCAGCCGAATAAGAAATGGCACTTCCATCACGGCCACAGTGTGAACATGGGGTTGAACAAAAATGTTCAGAACAGTTGTATAATAGCAATGGAAATGGAAGCATTGTCAAGGATCCTATCATATGGTTCATTTACAAATGCTGGGAAAACTTACAGGAGCACGACTCTACAAACACCACCGACACCTTGAGCTTTCCCTGCGCCAACTATGGATGATTACAGATACAGTACAAGTTCAGTGACAATTGCACCAAGTTTAGACAATTACGAAGCTCGACTCTGAAAAAAAAAATGTAATAATAACTCTACATGGTCAGCGAATCAGGAAGTGAAGTTGAAGCTCCCAGAATCTTGCCGCCAACATCAGGAAAGCATTCTTGGTCTGGCAGTGAGCTGATCTTACCATCAGCCTCCACCTTAACTGGGTACTTGAGGAGGTGCCCTTGTAATGTACTCATTTCTTCGGCTGTAAACCTTTGCCAGTTCTCTACAGCTATTTGATTCACACGCCTTACACACTCCAAACTCGAAGGATCCTTGAAGCGATCATCAACCGTTCCAAGGTGCTCTGCCCAGAGAGACGTTCTATACCCGTATACCTGGAGGGAAAATGATATGTAGGCAAAGCTAACTTAGAAGTGGTAGCATTATTTGTAAATATGGGGTTGTAGAATCACAGAGGGAAAGTAAGTTACTAGCCATTAACAAAACTGCAGTAAGCAAATTTGGTAGAAAGAAGAGGTCAACCTGGCCATGAGGATGTCCATTCTTTGTAGACCATGCATAATGAGGTTGGTATGCACCCATTGCAATTTCAGTATCTCTAGAACCAGCCAGGGATCTCTGGTTGATGTTTGCTGAACCCAGAATGACATATTCATCATCCACAATCATCCCTTTTGCGTGAACATAGATCATGAACCGTCGATATTTTGTAGCTAAGCCCTGCAGATTTTAAAAACAGAAGAAATATTAAATGAATGTGACTGCTTAGTAAATTATTAACAAGAAAATGAATGGAGCTAGGCTCAAGACAACATGACATGTCTACCGCTTCTTCAAAGTACAATGAAGAGCATAGTTTCACATGGAAGGAAGATAATTGCATGGGAAAACAATAGATTGATTAGGGCTGTGGAACACAGGTGCATATATAGGCAAGGATGATCTAGGGTTGGTTTATACAAGTATATAATAGTATCCTTGCCTATCATACAATCTAGAGAAACCACAGCGGCTCAAGGCCCACTAGTTCGGCTTAAAATCCAGATACCCAAGGGCCTAGCCGAACTATATATCTAACGTAGTAACATCACATATTAAATACAATGAATATGGAAAAGTTTTGTATAAAACTGACAAGAGATTTCATTGGCCCTAAGATACATTATTCCTGGCTTCCTAAATTACAACAGAGCCAGAGTCAATGCAAAATGTAAATAAACCAAGACAACACACAAAAAATGATACTACAACATACAAGATCGACAAGCTAGAGCCTAAAATAACATCAGTAATCTAAATCAACTTAAGCAATATAGTGTGTGATGCAAGCAAAAAAATTTACTGATACAACCAATCTAGCCAAAGACTCCATTTAGCCCAACAGCTCACTGCAAGAAGGCATTATTTCCATGCCAAAGTATCAGCATCCTGGAAACCTCTCCTTATGAACTTATATAGCATTTCTGAAGATTTAAAGACTAATAATAGTATTAATATGTACATGAGAGTCGAGTAGAATAGCAGAAGACAGAAACATGACAAGCAGTTATATAAATTTTAGTAGCAAGTAACCTAGACACTTTTTCTTTATCTTTAAAAGAATAAGGAAAAAAATGCAACAACAGATTTACCGCTGCACTTTTATCTGTAGATTTCTCTGATTCTGGGCTGCCATTAGATGGTGGTTCTTCCCGGTTTCCAAGACAAAAGAAGTTCAAGTAATCTTCAAGTTGCATATCCTTAATGTCCATTGCCTTGAGCTCATCTGCAATTATTTTATACATCATCTCCATTGTCTGGGCCTGTAACATGAAGACAAATCATGAACATAGTTACTAAACCCCAATTTCTATGGCATTGTGTGATACTTTCTCTTTCAAAATAAGGTTAAAATAAGTATTTTTAACCATTAAGGAAGCTAGCATACATTACAAATTTGACAATAAGCCTAAAGCTACTCTGAAAATGTACAATTTTTGTGCTTTAAGTAGAGAACAGATTTTGATTAATCACAAGCAAAGATCCACCCCCCACCCCCCCAAAAAAAAGTGTAATACACCCAAGTCTGAACTTATATTGGCCAGTGTGAAATTTAATATACTGCATCCTCAAGGTTAGAAAGCCATGATGATACAGTCACATATATAATCCTCAAAATTTCACTTAACTAGTACATGAAACGACACAGAACATGGAATGTTTGCAGAGAGAAAGAACTCAGAAGACCTCACACAATCGGTTAAACTGTTCTGCCAAATTGTGACCATCAATAAAGGAATTCACCTGAAAGAAAAGGATTTCTTGCACAGATGCTGCAGTAGGGACTCCTTCAGGCCACATTGGTATCACTACATACACTGCAAAGCGTTCTCCCGCTCTAATCTTACTTGCAATTTTGAGGGCCAGTTCTATTGGTATCAGATTATCAGCACCTGCCACGTATTATCATGTAGCCATTAAACATTAACAGTTAAGTCAAGCAACAGCAGCACAGCACTACATAAGGAACAAAGAGAATGTAACCTGCCTATAAAAAACTAAAAAAATGTAAGATCTACCTACGTTTTGTCTGTCGTTCTCCCATATTTTGCAATACAAAATATAAATATATACTCCTTCAGTTCCAAATTGTAAGTTGTTCTGGCTTTTCTAGGTATGTGTCTAGATATTCATTATATATAGATACATAGTAAAAGATATGTAGCTAGAAAAGCCAGAACGACTTACAATTGGGAATAGAGGGGGTATATATATAGCTACCGTTTAACTACGGGTCAAAGAAAAGCAGGGAAAAAGGAGTTAAAACCTGAATTCACATAGGACGGCCAAGCATATGAAGAACCAAGAAAATACTGGTTTTCAATATAAATGAAATGCTGTGCAGATCTGATTGCTCGGACGTATGCAGTGTGGATGCTCTTATCAATTACCAAGTTTTTCCGGCACACAAGATTCTGCACAAATAATTTGAATAATTAGTACCCATAGCAGTTTTCAAATAGTATATTCTCCGTCATTGCTACAAAAGTCGGAAAATATAAATATTGATGTTGACTAACCAGCTTTGAAGCTTCTTTGCTATCACTAGGAAATCCTTTTAGGGAACCAGAGTCAATTGACCGAAATACCTGCAGAGTCAAAATACATTAACGACTCCAGAAAAATTCAAGATTATTTTGACAAAAGTAGAACTTAACAGGCAGCACAATAACCTGAACATGCCACTTTTCATGATCTTCTTCTTTTGAAACCCACAAACTAGGATGATCATTTGGAACATTGGGTGAAGGGCTTAGAATCCATGATATACGCTCCAGCTTAATTAAAGCATCGTCTTTCCAATGAGATACTCTTCTAAACCGGTCACGCCATTTTGTTGCCTTTCGCCACCTTTGCTCAAAATTAAGCAAGACATCATAGGCAGCAGGACCATCAATCCTGCAATGTAAATCATGCCATGGTTGCCTGGGTCCCTTTGCACCTGCCTGCATCAGGTGAATACATATGATTCTAAGAACATTAAAATCTGGATGCATGTAATGTTGTACTGTACATGAAAAATTCAAACTTTCTGCCAAAGCAAATTATTTACAACATGCAAGCACAAAAGAACTCACTGAAAATGTAGGGTTATGGTAATCATTTTGGAATACTGTGTCAAGATCTTTGAAAAGCCTGTGTTCAGGTGTGTCATAGCGGCCATCACAAAGATCTAGGCCCCCAATGAAAGCTGTAATTTTCCGCTTGTTTCCCCTGGCTTGTGTATCAACCAGCACACACTTTTGATGGTGTGTAAACAAAGTCCCAACAACCTGCCAGCTACAAATTCAATGTCATCAACTGCAACAAAAATATTCAACTATTTAGCGCAAAATACAATAAAGTAAAAAACCACAAAATATGGTTCCTGTTTCAAACTAAAGATGATAGATGCCCCTTATACTATTTCAGACACAAAATATGATTGCAATCCTACTCTCCCTTTTAGGTGACCCCCAAGGCCCACTCCTACCCCTAAAAAATGGCACCTGTGCTGGTACAGACTACCACCAGGTACATAGGTTTACACAAAGGTGGTCAGAAGAGAGAGATTTTCACAGAAATGTCTAGCCATGATTGCGCCACTATTAAGATTTTCCTTTGCATGATGGAAAATCATAGCATAATCTTTTTTGAAAGTCCTTTCCCATAACACCACATTAAACTGTATCTTTCGTATAACATGGCGACCTGTTTAAGAAACTTTTCTGTTCCTTTGCAGATATACCCAGTACCAATACTGTTCTGCAAATTTTCAATCAAAGAAGAGATGGTGTGATGTTTCTCAGTAACTTGTGAGCAATATGACATAGGTAAAATTGTTTTTTTTTTCCTTTTCCTGATCAGCATATCTCTAGTATTGAGCCTACCATGAAGTAAGAGCCACGACAGAAGGGAAAAAAAGACTTTGCCTCTGTTCTGGCAAGTATTTTTCCATGAATACCTAAAGTAGCTGGTGGTTGACTTTGGCCCATCAAAAGCCAGTGCATGCTCATTGAAGAGTATGCCTTGTCCTGGTACCCGTCCAAGAATCACATTAAGTAGATACAATTGCTTAAATGCCATCTCTCAGAGATTTAACAATTATGAGATCTGATTTCTTGAAAGAAACCAGCTGAGAAAAATCATATTGCATGTGTTTTCCATCCTAAATGCTGACTGAAGATATACAGTTTCACCATCTCCAATCATGCATAATGCAATTCCTTTGTCAAGATCCAAAAGCTTCAGGTTATCTTCACACCAGAAAGATCCGACATTAGTTTACCAGGCAACCAGCTTGTCTTGGGGGATGTTTGGATTATAGCCACACTCGGACACACCAACTGTGGCGGTGCCACACTTCTGTGGCGGTGTTACCGGACGCCACACCAGTCTGTGAAAAGTTATGGTCACCAAAGATAAATCACCAACCAAACATCACCCTCAGGAGCTGTGGCAGCCATAAAGTGTGGCGTGGGGTGTGATGGCTGGAAACCAAACGTGCCCTTGGTGATAGACCAGTGGCAGCTCAGGTTTAGGTTTTAGGTCTAGAGCATGTTTTTGTGCAGATAGCATGTGGGATCTATCATCACACAAATAGTGTATATCTGACTTCAGCCTTTGTTAGTTCTTAAGGGCACAAACAGCTAAGTAGTGGCAACAAAAAGAAGTGCAGCTTTGGATAGCTGAAGAGTGTTGCAATGAGTCGCAATAAGAATTTGGTGGTCATCCAGTGGCGGATCCACCATGGAGGCTGGAGCCCTACTACCGCCCCCCCCCCCCCCCCGCGGTGACTCTGGATCAGCCACTAATCTGAACATTCATATTAGTCAGTACTATTTTTTGCAATATATGAGTTCACTAAGGCAAAATGGATCTCCAACGTAAAGTTTCACAATGATACCCATCCATTAGGTGTAACCCGTACAAAGAAAGAGAACCATAAATTACTGCCCAAAACTTGCCTGCTGTTTGAAAATGCTCAGCTTATTGCTAGCATATCTAGGAGAGAGAACACAGATGACTGAGGAATGTTTGAAAAACTTCCGAGTTTCTTCATCATGAGTTGCCATAACTCCACCCTGCAAAAGCACAAGAAGGTCTCTTATAGATACTATCACAGGGAAATATTTGCAAAAGGAAGGAACATATTTGCATAAGGAGGGAACAGCATGTTTCGATAGATTCAGAAAGCACAGGTCATGGTTTAAGGAAAATTGAGAACGGGGAATGGATGAAGCTACAAAATGTCCATGGATTGAACAGAGTGTTTTCACATTCTATTATGAACTTGAAACTGGCAATTCTTTGTGATTAAAGTTTTGAACTTGGCCCGATGTATGGGTTGACTCAAGTCCACTGTGCCACAGTAAACTCATATGTATGGACCAGCATCCACGGATTATGGAACCTCACCGTATTGGTGAAGAACTGCCTCTTAGTAGCCAACTAGACATCACATAAACTGGGATGTAAAAGAAAACAATATTATGCAACCTCACCGTCTTGATGAAGAACTTGTCATGCGAAGTCTTGTCATCCCACACCAGCAGGCACACTCTGACACCCTCCTGCGACTTGAACTTAAGCAGGTCGCCAAGCGTAAGGTCGCCACCCTCAGGCAATGGCCGCGACGGCGATGGCTCGCGTACGAGCCGCACCTTATCGTACACCGACCAGCCGACGATATATATCATGTGGTGCGCCTCTAGGATGGCGTGGCAGATGTCCTCCCAGCACGCGTTGTGCTGGAACGTCTTGCCGTCGTCGAGCTCAATCTCGGGCAGGTCCCCTTCCCTGACGTGCGCGTCCTGGTACAGCGTGACTTGGCCGCCGTGGCGGAGCGGGAAGTAGGAGTCCTCGATGCCCCTGTGGTCAGGGTCGCCGGCGATGCCGTGGCGGTAGGCCGGGTTGTTGGCGATGGGCTGGAACTTGAAGCGGAGGCGCAGCGCGGTGTCGGGTTTGTACGGCTTGCCGTTGGTGCCTATGACGGGGAACCAGTCCTCGACCTCGTCGCCCGACACGACGCGTTCGGCGGGGACGGTGACGGTGCCGATGGCCTGCGCGCCGAAGGTGTCGTTGTCCTTGACCTGGAACTCGAGCTCGGCGGCGCGGTGCGCGAGCGGCACGGCGAAGCGCTCCTCCCAGACGGGGTCCTGGGAGTTGGGGATGACGGCGGTGCGCGCCACGACGGCGCCGGACACGGACAGCGTGACGTAGGGGTCGCTGGTGATGATCTTCCGGTGGTGGTGGCGGCCGCCGCGGCCGCCGCCGGGGCCGCGCGCGGCGGCGGTCGGGTGCTTGGTCCCGCAGGAGCTGGGCGGGCGGCATGCGGCGAGGCAGCGGCGGACATGCTCGGAGAACATGTCCATGTTGGGCAGCAGGCGCGCCTCGAGGATCCAGAGGTCGAGGTCGCCGTGCAGGAGGACGGGCTTAGCCGGAGACCCGCCGCCGGCCGGCGACGCCATCGCCGGCGACGGAGCCTCGCGGTCGGGGCAGGGGAGAGGCGGCGGCGAACGTCTAGGCAACCAACCAGAGCCCCTCCAATCCTAGAGGCTAGAGCCACCCCCAATATAACACAGCAGCCTCCTCCGCGGCGGGGATTCCGGTAGGCGGCAGCCCCGGCTCGGCTCAGCCTTGGCGAGTTGGCGGTCGGAAACGGCAAAGCGGGGCGGGGAGGAGGCGGCGAGGCGGGGGTGGGGTGCGGTTCGGCTGGCTGGATCTCGAGATTTGGCAATTTAGCTCGAAATAGTATGGCGATTTTAGTTGCGTTTAATATCAGAGTGAGTTTTTTACTCCACCGTTTGGTGGTGTGATTTCCTCTGATGCGGAGTGGTGCCCTGCAAAAAAAATGGTGGGGGTGCATGGGGGCGCGGCGCAACGGTCGCCCGCCTCTGTACGGTTTCCGTTCCAGCCCACGTCGACGCCTCGTGGGCACTGGCAGGTGGGGGGCCTTCCCGTGGCCCCATCGTGGATCGTGTGACGTTGAAGCGGGCGAGAACCAGAAGCCCACGGCGTTTGGTCCGCCACGATCGTGAGGTGGGCGGCGGGCACGTCGCGGGCGTGGGCCGCGGTGGCGTGGTCACGCGGGCAGCGGAGAGGAGATCACAAGTCACAGATCAGGAGGCTGGAGCGGGGATTCAGGAGAGGTCAAACGGTGCGGCATGCCTGCGTGTGCGTCAGCCAGAGCCAGGTGTCTTTGCGCTGGAAGTGGACGTGCGTGCGACGTGCCGCGCTTGTCCGCTTGGCTTGGGTCTTGTTTAGTTCCGAAAAGTGAAAAGTTTTCGGTACGGTAGCACTTTCGTTTGTTTGTGACAAATATTATTCAATTATGGAGTAACTAGGATCAAAAGATTCGTCTCGTGATTTACAGCTAAACTGTGTAATTAGTTTTTGTTTTCGTCTATATTTAATGTTTCATGCATATGCCACAAGATTCGATGTGACGGAAAATCTTAAAAACTTTTTGGTTTTAGTGTGAACTAAACAAGGCCTTGCTTCGGGAGTCGGGAGTCGGGACTCGGGGGTCGGGATTGGCCTGCGCGGCTGTCCGTTCCCGGAAACCCAACTGGCCAGTTCGTTCCTACAGGGAAAACAAGAATGGCATTTCGGGGTT
This sequence comes from Sorghum bicolor, assembly GCF_000003195.3. Taxonomy (NCBI): domain Eukaryota; kingdom Viridiplantae; phylum Streptophyta; class Magnoliopsida; order Poales; family Poaceae; genus Sorghum; species Sorghum bicolor. The sequence goes on along the minus strand of NC_012871.2, from coordinate 66,369,881 downwards.
TGTATAAGCCTTTAGTTCTTAAAAAAAAATTAAAATTTTTAGATTTTTTATTATATCAAATCTTACTATACATGCATAGATCATTAAATATAAATAAAAAATAACTAATTATATAGTTTATCTGTAATTTGCGAATCTTTTAAGTCTAGTTAGTCCATGATTTGACAATATTTGTCAAATACTCCATCCGTCCAAAAAAACGTTTTTTATTTTAAGACATCTTATTTGACCACCCATCTTATTCAAAATTTTTTATCTAAATATTATCTTTTTTATTATGACTTAATTTATTGTTAAGCATACTTTAATAATTGTTTATTTATTTTATAATTTGTAGAATTTTTTTAATAAAACGAACGATTAAATACAATGTTTGAAAGCTAAAAACATTATTTTTTATAACAAAGAGAGTACAAACGAAAATGATATATTGTTTGTTTTACTAAAAATTTTGGAACCCTTGGCTGTCGTGTGCCTTTTTCGTTCCAGGATCCGACATCGACCGCTTTCAGAGTTCGGAACTGGAGCACGTGAGTATCCCAAGTTGTCGCTCTTTTTTTTTATCCGGCCACGATGTTTGGATTTTCGGACTGCTTTTCCCAGCTTTTGCTCCCCGAGGCCCTAAAACTGAATCGAGCTGATTGTACCCTCAAAGAACTGGATTATTTTTGCCTTTTTGCAGCCTGCCGGCGGAGGGGGTGTGGCTGATTTCGTTTCCCCTCTAATGTTTCGGTGCAGGTTCCATGTTGTTTTCCGTTTCTCGGCGCTACTAGCGTCCGGACGTCCGGATCAACGGGTCCGTCCGGACGCACCTAAAATCTGTCCGCCTCTCACACGGAACGCACGCCCCCGCCTCCTCGCCCCCCCTCCCCCCCCCCAAATAGAGCGGAGCAAAGCAGAGCGGGACTAGAGGGAGCCGCGGAGCAGAGCAAAATAGAGCGGGTTGGGAGGGAAGGTGAAGTAGAGCAAAGCAGGATAGGAGGGAGTCAAGCCGCATCGAAGAATAAGGCAAGCACACGTCCATTCCGCCATCACACCCTGCCGTCCATCGAACGTCATTCCATCGCGTTGCTCCATTCCCCCACCATGCCCCACTAGGTGCGTTGCATCCTCATATGGAACAAATTCTACTGCAATATCAGAAAAAACGACTATAACAACGGAACAAAAGCTACTGCAACACAAGATGCAAGAACAAAAAAAAAGAAACTAATGCAACAAAGGAACATTGCTTGTTGCAACACTATAACAAAGACTAGTGCAACACAAAATAGAACAAAAAAAGCAAATGCAAAATGAGAACAACATCAAGAAAAAAGATTAATGCAACAAAAAAAATTACTTATTGCAACAGAAAAAAACGAAACTGCAACAACAAAAGGGCAAATGCGAGATGCAACATCAAAAATAGAGTAACGAAACAAAGAAAATTATTTGTTGCAATAGCAAAACAACACTACTGCAACAACAAAAACAAAAAAGAAATGCCAGATGCAACATCACAAAAAAAAACTAGTGCAACAAAAAAAATTGCTTGTTAAAACAGAAAAACAAGCCTACTGCAAACAGGCAAACAGAGCTCGACGAAACTCTAGCCCCCACGACGTCCCTCAGATCTAGATCCAAAAGAGGAGGAGGAGGAGGAGAAGAATGAGAAGGAGGAGGAGACCTCAGATCTAGATGAGGGGGTGAAAGAGGGGGAGAGGGACGGCTCAGATCTAGATCTACCTCGCCGGAAGCTGCCACCGCCATCCTCCTCTCTGGCTGCATGGAGGTCACGGAGGTAGGGAGTGAGGGAGCAGTGACTCGCCGGAACCCGTCGCCGTCGACCTCCTCCCCAGTGGCATGGAGGTCACAGATGGGAGAGAGGAATGGAAGGAGGAAGAGAGCGCGAACAGACAAGGCGGCAGCGAGCTAGATATGAGTATGGCAACCGTCTCGAAGAGCAGCAGTGAGAGCAGCGGTGAGCGCAGCGGCGTGGAGAAGCGGAGAGGGGGAGCGAGCGAGCAGTAGAAAGTGGATGCGGGGTTCACACAGTCGAAATAGCGAAGCAACAGATAATAAAGAGGTGGGCGCAGTCGGGTTCGTGGAGTCGGAAGTCCGTCCGTCCGGACGGACGCTCGAGAAGGAGCCTTACCGTTTCCTCTTGCATCATCTTGCTTGAATTTATCTATCGAATTTATCAATTATTTAATAATATTTCTTTAACAATAAAATAACAAACAGTACTTATCAATAATATCTCCCGAATATGTAGGCTCTACTTGTTAGTTATAATTTTTATTTCTTTCATTTTCTTTTTCTGTCCCCTTGGTTCTCTTTCTCGAGACACGACCATAGGCCATGACCAGGTCCATGACCATGGTGGGGGGCTACTTAAAAAGAAAAAAATAGTTCATCTCCTCTAATATGACGGCTTTATGTAGATGAGAAGTGAGATTGGGTAACTGTTAGAGATGCTTTTAAAGACGAATCTAGCATCAAGAGAGAGTGGATCAAACCTGTTACCATTACTCAAAGCATGAGACCCTCTTAAGCCCCCTAAATTAATATCCATCAAAGCTTGAAAAGAGAGGTAAGAGATAGAAGGTAAAAAGGCTCTCTTAACTTTCTCTTAACTTTTACTATTTCTAGATCTGTCACGAGTGAGGTTTGATATAGCTCGGCAATAATGACGTCTGCAACATATTTAGAGTGATGTTACTTTTCTTTGTAAGCATGTGTTGTGTGTGACCTAGAGGCTTTTGTTTTTTGCAAAAGAAAATCGGAGCTGCTCATCCTTTGAGGTCGGCAATAATGACCGGTGATGGATTGCGTCATTTTGAGTTGGCTATTTCAGCCATGTTATTGTCACTGTTAGGTTTTTTTGGTTGGTTACCTTTAATTGACTATACAAGTTTAAGTTTTTTGAACCTGATTTTTCTTATAGAATGGAGTAACCATTTTATATCCCAAATGAAAGATAGAGCTGTACATTAAGATATTTTTTTAAAAAAAATCCTTTGGCATGCCTCAAATTGCAATATGCACAGCCTTAGGGGCCAGTGTGAGGCGAACCGAACAGTTGAGATAGAACCAAAGTTTGATTAATCTAGGCATCGGTTTTGAGGGATTCACATATGGCTCCTTGGCCAATCAGCTAGGTGCTCTGTACACAGGAGAAGAAAGGACCATGTGCATGTATATAGGCCTTGTTCAGTTCGCAAAAATTTTTGGAAAATGATACTGTAGCACTTTCGTTTTTATTTAACAAACATTGTTCAATTATGGAGTAACTAGACTTAAAAGATTCATCTCACGATTTACAGATGAAATGTGCAATTAGTTTTTGTTTTTATATATATTTAATGCACCATGCATATGTTGCAAGATTCTATGTGATGGAGAATCTTGAAAATTTTTAAAAACTAAACAAGACCATAATATTTTATTGACTTGGGGCGACATGTAAAGTGCGCTTTTGAATCTGACACTCACGGTTCACAGTCCCAGTGTGCACGATTCGTTTCTGTCCTAACACTGGAAGTGCTCTCTAAGCATTGTTCAAGCTAGTGAGAGTCTTCACTCTGCAGTTTTGCAGCTTGCGTAAAACGTTGGTCATGTCTCACGAGAATGCGACCATGAAAGTGATGCCTGGGCCGCTGGTCGCCTGGCAATGACCATGTTTTCTTTTTCCTTCTTTTTTTGCCATATGGTGGGTCAATACCAGCGGGTTAACCGTCACCTGTCAGGCTGTGAGAATACAGTGACGCCACGTTGACATATGCAAAGCAGATCATAACAACCTCCGTCTCTCCGAAGACCTCTTGTGTCCACGTAAACAGGTAAACTGGTAAACCCCTTTTCCTCCCTTTCCGGATCTGCAGCGCGCGGCTGCGTTAAGCCGTTGACTTTTCAGAAAGGGAGCCGGCCATTCTTTTTTGTCTGGAAGATTGATTGCTTCCAATTAATCTGATTCGCAGCGCCACGTGACGAGGGCGAGCCACACGTACAGGTACAGCTCACATCCTTGGACGGTGAGATGTACAGATACGGCAGACGATTTATAATTATCTACTCCGTCGATCTCCGTTCTTGCAATGCTTGGCCATCAGCAGCACACGACTCATTGTTTTTTTTGGCACTCACAATGTAGACTCTATCATAGAGTCTAAAGTTATTTATTATCTCGAACAATGTGGATTTGAAGTCTTATTTTTTCTACCTCTTTCTTCAATAAATACGGTGCCACATCAGTAAAATGCCATAAATAATATGTAATTAATTGTTTTGGACTCTGTGATAGAGTCTTGCATTGGGAGTGTCATTAGATGATGCGGACTGCTGTTTAATGCTGCTGCCTTGATGTGGCTGGCCACCAGTGGCCATTACTAAGGCCTTGTTTACTTCCACCCAAAATCTCAAAATTTTTCAAGATTTCCCGTCACATCGAATCTTTAAACATATGCATAGAGTATTAAATATAGATAAAAATAAAAACTAATTGCACAGTTTGGTCGAAATTGACGAGACGAATCTTTTGAGCCTGGTTAATCCATGATTGGACAATAATTACCACAAACAAACGAAAGTGCTACAGTATTACGAAACTTTTTCGTTGAGGAACTAAACAAGGCCTAACTCCGTGCATGCGTTTCCTTTTCCCTGCCTGAAGACGCTGCGCTGAAGCATCTTTTTTCCATTTGCCAAGAAAATACAACTAGTAGTACTCAAGAATCGTATACGATGATTGCTTCATATATAACAAATTAAGGACGATTACACCAGCAGCATCTTTTTCCGTGGCCCAGGAAAATCATCACCAGCTCCAAAATTCCTCGATGCTAAACTAAGTAAGAGGAGATTAAACCAGCAGCGGCATTATATCCCTGTGGCACTACAACACATCCAACACATCCAACACCAACGGAATCCGTTTTGTAGCTTGGTTTGGTCATGCCAGGCCAGGCCTATGGGCTATTATCGATGGCGACCAGATGTCAAAAACTGCGATATTTCGATAGCCATCAGATTTGGAGATGTCAAAAGCAAGCATTTTTTTTTTTGTCATTGCTAATGCTAGCCGGCGACCATCATTGGCTTGCACGCCACAGCTTTCTTGAACTCGCCGTCTCATAATGTGTCAGCAGGACACCAGGCCTTGATCTCAACTTCTTGTCACCATCGCGAGCTCGCACGCCAAACAATGGGCTGGCCTATGGTGGGCCCGGGCCCCGGCTGTGAGATCTCGGAGCAGGCCGCGGCATGGGAGCAACGAGCGATTTTTTGCCAATATATATATATGATTTGATATCTCAGTGGAATAATCGGTAATCATTCTGCGAGGATTTCTCTGTCGCTGGGAGATCGATCGTGACACTTCTCCCTTCTCCCTTTTTTTTTTCCCCTTTTTCTTATTATGTCGATCGTGACACTTCTTCTATTGGATTTTGAGATACTAGATACTTTGAACCATCGCTTCTTGTAGGATTTCCCCGTGAGCCTCGGTGAGTTTTCTTTCACCTGTAATTCTGTATATATCCGGATTCTGTGGTTTTGCTTCACGATATTTTCATCAAAATCACCCATCCTCGTATATATACCCGGCAAGCTTAGCGCCTGTCGGATCGGATGTCGGCCTCGAAGGTCGACGCGCAGGCCGGCCATTTGTGAAGGCGCCAATCGTCGGTCCTTGTCGAGTCGAGTCAACAGCGACAGCCTCTGTAGACTTGCTCAGGCCTTGTTTAGATCCAAAAATTTTCAAGATTTCTCATCACATCGAATCTTGTGGTATATGTATAGTGTATTAAATATATATGAAAACAAAAACTAATTATACCGTTTATCTGTAAATTGCGAGACGAATCTTTTAAGCCTAGTTACTCCAAAATTGGATAATATTTGTCAAATAAAAACGAAAGTGCTACGGTGCCAAAAACCTAAAGTTTTTGCAAACTAAACAAGGCCTCAGTGTACAAGGTGAAATGGCAGCGTCGCACAGCCATATTCTAAATTGTATTGATTTATTATAAAAAATACTATTCATTCGTTAAAAATGTACTGTTGAAATAATAGAAAGGATAAGGCCTTGGATGACCGGACTGTGTGCATATATATAGGCTCTGTTATATCTAGCTAAAATTATTTTAGCTACTTTTGGATGATTAATAGAACTAAATTATTTTAGTTTCTTTTAGTCAATGTGTTTAAAACTTTAGCTACTAAAGTGACTAAAGTTTAGCTAGCTAAAATTTAGCAAGAGGAACTAAACAGGACCATAGATGATACATATAGATAAATGATTATGTGCTCATAAGATAGAGTATACGTGTGTGCCTTCATATATTTAATATAGATGTTTGCATATGTACCGGCAGGCATAGGACTATATGAGTGTTTGCGTATGTATCGGGTTTTGAAGAGAGAAAAAAACAACGAGAAGGAGAAATCCTATCCCGTCAGGACGACGAGCGTGGGGGCTGCCGGGCAGGGGCTGGTTGTTTTCCTTTTTTTTTTTTGCTTTTTTTTTTGTGAGAAAACCGCGTTAGGCCGCTAGCCCGCTGCACATGCGTGCTGGGCTATAATCTCGTATCGTCTTCAGGAAGGAGAAGGCCTGTTAAAGGCCCAAGAAGGTAGTAGTCCTAATCTGATCGCCACCGGCCTCCGGCTCTCCCCTCCAGCGCCAGCCGCCGTGCGCTCTCCCTCTCCCTCTCCCTCTGCCTGCGACGACTGGCTGGGCTACCGCCGCCGCTCTCCCTCTCCCTACGCCAGGTGCCGACGCCTTTGCCGATCTCTTCGCCGGCGAAGAGCACCCACCACCAGGTATTCCCGCCCTCCTCCTCTTCCCTGTCTGCTGTGCGAAACTGAGATCCCAAACTCTTAAATCTATCTGGCTATTCGATTGATCCCTACTTACTTCTAACCCTTTGCGAAAATCATCGGGCGTAGATGTGTACACCATGACCCTTTGCTAGATCCGCCCCCCTGATCTGAACTAACAGAGCTACGATCTGCAGGGAGATGGGCCTGTGGACATTGCTGGAGGGTTTTTTGCTTCTTGCAAATGCGTTGGCGATATTGAACGAAGACCGCTTCCTTGCTCCGAGGGGATGGAGCATGTCTGAAGTGTCAGGGAATGGGCAAACGAAGTCGCTGAAGGGCCAGATCGTGGGGCTTATCTATGCTACGCAATTTCTGAGGATGCCCTTAATTGCTCTCAACGTTCTTATCATCGTTGTGAAATTGGTGTCTGGCTGAGTTTGTCATGGATTGGTTATCTGTTCCACCTTTATGTAAAAGTTAAGAGATCCCAAAGTTAATTGTACTCAAGGTTGCTGTCAATATGTTGTTCCTGTTGACTCTAATGTGGGATTCTGTTATTGTCGTGGTAAATTAATTTGATCAGAAAATGGATGTCAATGTTCATAGTATCAGAGTATCTGTTGTGTACCAGTGTTATCAATTTGTTGTTGTGTACTAGTGTTATCTATTTGTTCGAAGCAGGCACTTTGTGGGGCATCCTTCTTTTGTATGTTATGAATTCAAGACATATTTGTTGCTTCCTTGTATGTTTTGTGATTGCTTCCTCACCATTATATGCTTATAGTGCTGTCTCATGGTTGGGTACCGCTTCTGGCTAGAGGCATTTGTCTCATGCCTGAGGTTAATTGCTGATGCAAACCATTGCTGATCCCTTTGTTTGGAAATTATTCTTGCTCCAATCTGGTGTGAGTGGTGTCAATGACAGATGGTGTCTCCACTTAATCACCGACTGTGATTCACACCAGATGCTGGCAGTACCTTTTTCAATACTTAGATGGTTGCTAAGCCTTTTTTAGCTTGTGCAGAGAAATTATTGTTTACAGTTCTCTGACTGCATCATGGATCTGAATCTACTCCATCTAACTGCAGTTGTCTCAACGAGGAAAAAACAGTATCCTGATAACTGTAAGACATAATCTGCTGCCCCCTTTCTCTCTTCTTCCTGTCCAGGACAGAGACATGGTAGTGGATCAGATCATCTCATGGCTGGTCAAGTCTCTAGCCCTGTAGAGTATAAGGCATAGGCCATACTTGTACTAGTAGAAGTACACCAGCAGTATGGCTGGTACTAGAGTAGTTGTTGGCTGATTTCAGCCTTGTACCCTAGGTGTATGTAGTTGGTAGAGCTGTACCTTAGAAGGTACATGTAATGGTGTATATAAACCAGTCCAATGCAATGGAACCAGCAGCAAGTTCATTGCCACTCATTCAGTTCCAGTTTCAGTTCAAGTCTGAAACTGTGTGTGTGCTGTGTGTGTGTGTGCAGTAGTAGCTCAGGGCTTTTCTTCTACCTTGGAGCAGGGGAGAAGGAGAGGGGAGGAGAGCAGGTGCTGCTCACCTCGGTGCAGGGTTGCTGTGCCAACAAGTGGTATCAGAGCCGTACAAGCCGTAGCTTGGTCCCCTGACCAGCGATGGCGGAGAGTGCGGGCCGGAATGGTGGCGGGGAAGGTGGTGAGCGACAGCTCCAGCCGGCGCCACCGCAGGTGGAGGTGCGCGTGGTGAAGGAGTTCGGTGGCAGCGGCTCCTGGCCCATGCTCACCCGCACCAACTACGGTGAGTGGGCGACGCAGATGAAGTGGAAGCTTCGCGCGCGCAAGTGGTGGCGGGCGATCGAGGAGGATGACCGCACCGAGGACGCCCAGGTGGGAGTCATGGAGGCGCTCATGGCCTCGACGCCAGCAGAGTACCATGAGGCGCTGGGCGCCAAGGACACCGCGAAGCAGGCGTGGGAGATGCTGGAGTCCCTGCGCATTGGCTCGGATCGAGCCAAGAGGGCGAGGATTCAGCAGCTGCGCAGGGAGTTGAACGACATCAAGTTCAAGCCCGCGGAATCGGTGGAGGATTTCACCCTTCGCCTCCAGTCCTTGGCCACGCAACTGGCCACCTACGGCAAGAAGGTGGACGACGAGGACCTCGTCACCAAGCTGCTGTGCACCGTGCCGGCAAGATACTCGCAGCTCGCCATGTCCATCGAGACCATGTTGGACATCTCCACGCTGTCTCTGGAGGACGTGGCCGGGCGGCTGCGGGTAGCAGAGAGCCGCACCACTCCGGCTCCGGAGAAGGAGAAGCCCAAGCTCCTGCTGACCGAGGAGGAGTGGTCAGCACGCATGAAGGAGAAGAGGCGGTCCGGGGAAGGCTCCAGCCGTGGTGGCGGCGATCGTGGCGGTGGCAAGCAGCAGAGCAAGGGGCCGGCAGACAAGAAGAAGGGGAAGAAGAAGTTCACCGACAGGAATGCCTGCCGCAAGTGCGGCAAGGTTGGGCACTGGGCGCGGGAGTGCCCGGAGCGCAAGGAGAAGAAGGATGAGGCGCACCTAGCTCAGGACGACAGCGACGGCGATCACGCACTCCTGATGGGGGTGTACTGCGCGGAGCAGAGCGGTAGAGGAGAAGTGTTGGAGGCGGAGCAGAGTCCTGCGCCGCTGGCTATCCATCGCTTTGATGAGCCGCGAGCGCAGGTCCATCTTGGAGTCGCCGGAGATGAGTCCGAGCAGAGGTGGTACCTGGATTCCGGCGCGAGCAATCACATGACAGGCTGCCGCGCCGCCTTCTCCGAGCTGGACGAGAAGCATGCCGGGAGCGTCCGGTTCGGGGACGGCTCTCGGGTGGAGATTCGCGGACGAGGGACGGTGCTGTTCAGGTGCAAGAACGGGGAACACCGAGCGCTCTCGGAGGTCTACTACATCCCCGAACTCCGGTCGAGCATCATCAGCTTGGGACAGCTGGACGAGCACGGCGCGGAGGTGCTCATCCGCGGCGGCGTGCTCCGGATCAGGGACCAGGACGGTCGGCTCCTGGCAAAGGTAAAGCGATCACGCAACCGACTTTACCTCCTTGATTTGAAGATCGAGCAACCAGTGTGCCTAGCAGCAGCATGCACGGAGAAGCCATGGTTATGGCATGGCCGGTTCGGCCATCTCAACTTCGATGCGCTGGGCCGGCTCGGGAAGATGGTGGACGGCCTACCAGAGATTAGGCACGCAGGCGAGCTCTGCGACAGCTGCCTGGCAGGGAAGCAGAGGCGGCTGCCGTTCCCCAAGGCAGCCAAGCGTCGCGCAGAGGAGCTGCTCGAGCTGGTCCATGGGGACCTCTGCGGACCAATCACGCCGGCGACCCACGGCGGGCGGAGGTACTTCCTCCTGCTCGTAGACGATTGCAGCCGCTACATGTGGCTGCAGCTTCTAACGAGCAAGGCCGAGGCAGCGGACGCCATCAGGCGCTTTAAGGCGCGGGTGGAGGTGGAGTCCGGGAAGAAGCTGAAGGTGCTGAGGACAGACCGCGGCGGCGAGTTCACGGCGATAGAGTTCGCCACCTACTGCGCCGAGGAGGGGGTGGGGCGCCATCTCACTGCGCCCTATTCCCCTCAGCAGAACGGCGTGGTGGAACGCCGGAACCAGACCATCGTTGGGATGGCGCGATCGATGATGAAGGCGAAGAAGATGCCGGGAGCATTCTGGGGCGAGGCAGTGAGCACGGCTGTCTTCATCCTCAACCGGGCTCCCACCAAGGCGCTGAAAGGACAGACTCCGTTCGAGGCATGGCATGGGCGCAAGCCTAATGTCTCGTTCATGCGCACATTCGGCTGCATTGGCCATGTGCGCACCATCAAGCCAGGGCTTCACAAGCTGGAAGATAGGAGCACCAAGGCAGTGTTCCTTGGCTACGAGGATGGGTCCAAGGCCTACAGGCTCTACGATCCGGCTGGCGGGAAGGTGATGGTCTCCCGAGATGTCGTCTTCGATGAAGCGGCTGCCTGGAGGTGGGAGGAGGAGACCGTTTTGGGGGAAGCTTCAGAAGGCGATGGCATCAACGACTCCTTCGACGTCGAACACCTGGTGATTCAGGGCCATGGCGCAGCGGCTGAGCAGTCACCAGAGCCTGCAGCCGGGAGAGGTGTCGAGTCACCTGTTGCAGCAGAGGAGCCACCCAGTCCAGGTAGGACTGGGCACCTGGATACGCCCGGGCCGGCCTGGAAAGAGTTCCCTGGCTCACCCGAGCAGCGGACACCAGCTGCGGCCACCGTGGAGTACGCCTCGCCACCCTCCAACGTCTCAGACTTCGTGGATGCTTTCCATGAAGGGGAGGAGGTGCGGTTCCGGCGGGTGGACAACGTGGTCGGGGAGGCAGCCGTGCCAGGACTGGCCGATCGGCTGCTCGACTACGGCGCCCACACTTTGCTCTTGATGAGCGCAGAGGAGCCGGGCACGTTTGCAGCTGCGGAGCGCGATGGAGCATGGCGGCGTGCGATGCTCGAGGAGATGAAGTCCATTGAGGACAACCGCACCTGGGAGCTTGTCGATCCACCGGCGGGATGCCGACCGATCGGGCTCAAATGGGTGTACAAGGTCAAGCGCGACGAGCGGGGCGCCATCGTGAAGCACAAGGCACGGCTCGTCGCCCGCGGATTCGTGCAGCGGGAAGGAGTTGACTTCGAGGAGGTCTTCGCACCAGTAGCGCGCATGGAGTCGGTGCGACTCCTGCTTGCGCTCGCGGCAGCCAAGGACTGGCAGGTCCACCACCTCGACGTCAAGTCTGCCTTCCTCAATGGCGACTTGGCGGAGGTGGTCTTCGTCAAGCAACCGCCAGGATTCGTGCAGGCGGGGCAGGAGCAGAAAGTGCTGCGGCTTCGGAAGGCGCTGTATGGGCTGCGTCAAGCTCCACGCGCCTGGAATGCCAAGCTCGACGCCACCATGACGGAGCTTGGATTCACACGATGCGCCAGCGAGCATGCTCTGTACACCCGACGACGGGGGAAGGAGCACCTCATCGTCGGGGTGTACGTCGATGATTTGATCATCACCGGCGCGCGGGCAAGCGACATCGCTCGGTTCAAGGAGGAGATGGCCAGCCAGTTCAAGATGAGTGATCTCGGATCGCTGTCTTACTACCTCGGGATTGAGGTGAGGCAGGGGGCAGACTCCATCAAGCTTGGTCAGCGGGCGTACGCGCTCAAGCTACTGGAAAGGGCTGGCATGGTAGGCTGCAAGCGAGTGGCTACACCGATGGAGGAGCGCGTGAAGCTCTCCAAACAGAGCACGGCGGAGAAGGTGGATGCCACCTTGTACCGGAGCATCGTCGGTGGTTTGAGGTGGCTCACGCATACCTGGCCGGACATTGCGTTCGCCGTCGGCTATGTGAGTCGCTTCATGGAGGATCCGCGGGAAGATCACTGGGCGGCAGTGAAGCGCTTGCTGCGTTACGTCCAGGGGTCAGCGGAGATGGGGCTCATCTTCCCCAAGCACGGCGGGCTTCGGCTGTCTGTCTTCAGCGAGGCGCCACCCAGGACAGGGGAAGCAGAGCTGGTGGCTTACAGTGATGCGGACATGGCCGGGGACGTGGATGGACGGAGGAGCACCTCTGGAGTGCTTGTGTTCCTCGGGACTGCGCCGGTTGCCTGGCAGTCACTGAAGCAGAAAATGGTGGCTCTGTCCACTTGTGAAGCGGAGTATGTCGCGGCAGCGACGGCAGCATGCCAGGTGGTGTGGCTCCGGCGGTTGCTGAGTGAGCTCACATGAAGTAAAGCTCAGGCACCGGCACTGAAGATGGACAACCAGCCGGCCATAGCATTGGCAAAGAACCCAGTTCTCCACGACCGAAGCAAACACATTGATGTGAAGTTTCACTTTCTTCGTGATTGCGTCGATGGAGGGCAGCTGGTCATCGAGTTCGTCGAAACTGGTCGACAACTCGCTGACATCCTCACCAAGTCACTCGGGAAGCTTCGGTTTCAGGAACTGAGGAAGATGATTGGCATGGTGGAAGTCAAATGAGGGCAGCAAAGATTAGGGGAAGATTGTAAGACATAATCTGCTGCCCCCTTTCTCTCTTCTTCCTGTCCAGGACAGAGACATGGTAGTGGATCAGATCATCTCATGGATGGTCAAGTCTCTAGCCCTGTAGAGTATAAGGCAATAGGCCATACTTGTACTAGTAGAAGTACACCAGCAGTATGGCTGGTACTAGAGTAGTTGTTGGCTGATTTCAGCCTTGTACCCTAGGTGTATGTAGTTGGTAGAGCTGTACCTTAGAAGGTACATGTAATGGTGTATATAAACCAGTCCAATGCAATGGAACCAGCAGCAAGTTCATTGCCACTCATTCAGTTCCAGTTTCAGTTCAAGTCTGAAACTGTGTGTGTGCTGTGTGTGTGTGCAGTAGTAGCTCAGGGCTTTTCTTCTACCTTGGAGCAGGGGAGAAGGAGAGGGGAGGAGAGCAGGTGCTGCTCACCTCGGTGCAGGGTTGCTGTGCCAACAATAACAGCATGTATTCCTTGATGTTTTTAGCAAGTATTCTGTTTAGTTACCAACCACCAAGCCATCTTTTTCAGGCTTGACACTACTAAGCTGCTAACACAAATTTATCGTTTGATGTGCATTCTGTGGTTGCAGCTACAGAAGACGTTTTGGACGCTAGGATATGTATATTTGACAAAGAGGGACAGATGGGAAGCTAAATTCAGAGTTTATAGTTGATATTCATCATGCCACAATTTATAGTTTCTGAGCAAAAATGGACGCTAGGATATGTATTTGTGCCCGAGTTCTTTTTAGTTCTGCATTACTTCCTCCGGATTGAGTTAATTGTTTACAAACATGAAAGGGGTATAGAATGCCCTTATTGGCCATTCATTCTACTGTTTGCTCTGCTTCATTCAGAAGCTGAGTCAGAAGTGTATACTTCATGAATTCTATGGTCTGCAGCATCAGCGCATTTTCCACTTGCAGGCAGGTTGACATGCAAGCATCTGGAAGAATCTCCAAGAACTATTTTGCACCTTTTATCTTCCAAACTTCTGTTTCTGCTGGTACGTCGTGTGCGATTTAGTTTGGCTGGATACTTAGATTTTTCTGTACACTGTATTAGTCTTTGGGCAAACTTTTTTGCAATCTCCTCCTTTATTAGGCCTTGTTTAGTTCCAAAATTTTTGGCAAAATGAGCCATGTAGCAATTTCGTTTGTATTTGACAAATATTGTTCAATCACGGACTAACTAGGCTCAAAAGATTCGTCTCGTCAATTCCGACTAAACTGTGCAATTAGTTTTTATTTTTATCTATATTTAATACTCCATGCATACGTCTAAAGATTCGATGTGACGGGAAATCTGAAAAATTTTGCAAAATTTTTGAAGAACTAAACAAGGCTTTAGTATATGCTTGGCAGAACTCCTGCCAGCTTCTTTAAAAAAAAGGTGAGTCTAAGGCAGGGCAGTCTGTCTCGGTTCCATTCAGAAAACTTGCGACATTCAGTACCAAAAATCAAAACTTTGTTTGTTTTTACACCTAGCTTCTTTGTCTCTATGCAGTTCATTTACAAAGTGATTTTTCTATTTTAATTTATAGAACTTGGTGGATGATTCCATTTTAACAACCGAAACGGATGTAATTTCTTTATTTTCTATATGGAGTTGTCTGCCATGTAACTTTTGTTGTCTGTCTGGTGGAACCGTCTGTCATGTACTGTAACTAGTGTTGTCTGTCTGTTGGAACCGTGGAAGCGATTGCTTTGCTTTCTGGAAATATTACAGCCCGTGGATTCTGCTGGTTCGGTCATAGATGAACCGGCCCGTGGGTTCAAAAAGAACGTTTAAGGATTGGATTCATTTGATTGGGTGTAGCAAATCAGTTGAGGTAATGAGGTTAGATAAGGATTGGACTGACTCCATAGTTACGATTTACGAAGGGTTGGGGCTCGATCCTGATCCATTACCAGACAGTAACCCCCCTGGTTTGCGTAAGATATCCTCAACCCATTTCTTGACTGAGGTAGCATATCCATCCGGCCAGCGTGGTTCCTATCGGATGTAGCCATGTCGGCCTCCCAGAACCCAAGTGCCCAACCCTATGTGCAGGCGCCAACGCGACTTGGCCGGCTGCAGCCGACTTGGCCAGTGTACAGGTGGATTGAATGGCAACGTCGCATGGCCTACCACAGTACCACATACCCGCGCTAGCTGCTGCTATTGCGAGAGCGAAAGGCCAGCTCTTACAAAATGTTCTGTACAGTATAATTCTAAAAAAAAAAGATAGAAGTAGAACTAGCCGTAAAAGATGCGCCTGGTGTCATTTTCATTCCTTCCAGCGAAACCGCTGGCTCCGTTCCGTTTCGAAGAGGACATGCTTTCAAGTTTGAACAACCTCAAGCACGTGGCAACGGACAAAAAGAGGGGGCCTTGTGCGGTTTTTCAGGAAAGAAATGTTGGCCGCTTGGATAGCAAGATAAGTTTTCTAGATGGGCTCAGGCTTCCGGCCCATGGTTTGCTGTTTATATTTTCTCGACGCTGGCCCACCGTTCGCGTCATCACGTACCCATTTTCAATTATTTTTCGTTCCTTTCATACTACGTCAAGCGAGCATGCACGGAACGTGTTAAATGCAAATGATATGATGACTAGTCAAAGATGAATGGCCTCTCCTTCTTTGCCTTAAGCCTCTCTTTACTCGATGTGGGTAATCACTACTCCCTCCGTCCCCGAAAGAATCAATTCCTAGGATCCGTGCCAGTCAAATTTTTTAAAGTTTGACAAAAGTAACAACATCTATAATATAAAATACATATTATATAAAAATATATTCTATGATGAATCTAATAATACTAATTTGATACTATAAATCTTAGCATTTTTTTTCTAAAAATTTGGTCAAAGTTTTAAAAGTTTGACTTAGGACAACTCTAGAAATTGACTCTTTCGTGGACGGAGGGAGTAATCAGTAGAGGCATTGTATGGATCATCACTCCATACCCCCTCCGGGTTTGCTAATAATTCTTGCCGTTTTGACATGTCTGAGTCAAACTTAACTTTGATTGCCAAAACCTTTTTGAAGTTTATTTTAGGAGCTTGTTCGTCACATGTACACATAGGTATGTCTTCAAAACTTTAAAAAACTTCGAGTGCCAAAACCTTTTGAAGTTTGTTTTAGGAGCTTGTTGGTCACATGTATGCGTAGATCTGTCTTTAAATGTATCTTCATATAAAACGCTAGGGCAATCATCATATCCTAGTAGAAAATAGAGGTCAAAATTGAGTTTTTAGAGACTGTTGTCCAAGACGAAGTATTTTCAAACTAAGCTATTGGGAGCACAAATGTCCTACTACGTACTCTGATCATTAGCGCTTAAAAACTTGGAACGTCACGCGTATAAAAACTAGATATATCATGCATATGAAGAAAACAGTGTGCAGTTAGCATTATTGATACCTCGATTCGTAGACGCGTATTATACTACTGCTGCATTATTGAAAACTTTTTTTTATGCAACGGGGGGGGGGGGGGGGGAGAGATTCCCCACCAAATTTTCATTTCAAATCTCCACGGACGTAGATATACCATGCATGAAAAGTAGTACAGTAGTATTGAATCAAATCAGGATTCTCCTGTACTATTTTTCAGAGCACATGAGTTGAACCAGTCCTGCATCATTAATTTTACGACTAGTCTGGATTGGCCTCCGCAGTTATTAGTTTAATTTCAGTGCTAACGTCTGCTGACCAAACTTTTCAAAGCACCACCTGAATAATTCTAATAATTAAATTAAATGTGCGTGCAGAGAAAACTTCCCAGAACAACAGCATGGGGCCTGGGGCATGGGCACACGCGTGCCATTGTTGAACACATCTTGATCGACTGTTTCGGCGTTAACACCAAAGCAGGTGCATATACAAATACAAACTGGAGACCACTTATTCTCATGGAGGTAATGCAACTAACGGTAGCAACGGACGGACATTATTGGTGTCAATGGAGTATCAAACTACACATGGGTACGGTGTACAAACCGTCAACGCAAAAATGGTGATCAACATTCATGTATAAATAAAAGAAAATTCAAATACTTCATGCTGTCATGCATGCCAAACATGCCGGTGATTTTTGACCTCCTCTCCACAAGTTTCGGATTGACCAAGGCCTTGTTTAGTTCGCAAAAATTTTCAAGATTTCCCGTCACATCGAAACTTTGGTCGCATGTATGGAGTATTAAATATAGACGAAAATAAAAACTAACTGCACAGTTTACCTGCAATTTGTGAGATGAATCTTTTGAGCCTAATTACTCCGTGATTGTATAATGTTTGTCAAATAAAAACGAAATGCTACAGTAGCCAAAAGCAAAAAAAATTCGAATTAAACAAGGCCCAACTTAGCATGAATGCTCATATATGGAAGACCAGATCGAAATGAGAAATATATATATATATATATATTATAGAAGAAAAATTGCCAAGCTAGGCAGACAGATTTTTCATAGTTTTAGTCTACTTCTTCCTTTTCCAAAGATGAGCACCACATTTGCAAAAATCCACTAAACATGTATCATCATCACTTAGGCGTGTAGCCGTCTACTGTGTAGAGCTGTATATACAAACTATGAAACTAAAGAAAGCAGCAGGGCATTGTACAGAGATGAACGAACATGCATCAGCTCGCTATAGCCTAGGGAAGCTCAAGCGGAGTGGGAGGAGCCATGGGGCGACGCCTCCACAGGTTCACCTCCTTCCTCGGCTCCGAGGCTACCACCCCGCCGCCGAGCACCAGCGGCGCCGAATGCGCTACGAACCCGTCGTCCTCGAACTCCTCATCGCTGTCACGGCTTCTCCTCTCCTCCTCCCGCCAGTCGAAGTCCTGAAACGCGGCGCGCCCGCTCGTGAACCGCCTCATGTGTCCAAGTCCCACCGGCGGCGCTGGAGCCGGGGCCGCCGCCATCCCGTTACCGACGAGGCCATCTTTGGGCGACGACGACGCCCTTGACGACCGAGAACGCGACCTGCTGCGCCGGAAGAAGGACAACCGCTTGACGAGCGAGCCCCTGGGGGGCCTGCAGGGCTTCCCGTCCGCTGACACCGGCGGCCTCGGCGGGAGCGGGCAGGCGCCGCCGTTCTTGCCGCACGGGTTGACCTTCTTCTGGCGCCTGGAGCTGCTGCGCTTGATCTGGCCGATGCAGGACACCTTGGGCGACGACGGCTCGGGCGTCACGTACCCTGACGACCGCTTATTCCTCCTGCCGCCGCCGCGGGCCTCCGGCGGGACGATGGAGACGATGGGGCCCGAGAAGGCGTTGCGGTGGTTGAAGGAGGCCCTCCTGCCGCCGCCGCTGGACGACGGGAAGGTGGAGGAGAAGGAGGCGACGGTGGACTTGAGGAAGGAGGCCAGCCCGCCGCCCGTGAAGCTCCTTGACCTCGCGTGCTGCTTCTTCTGCTTCTTCGTCTCCATGGAACGAACTCGAACTCGACTACCCAACACTAACCTCTTCTTGCTCGCGCTGTAGCTTAATTACTAGCTAGATTTGTTCTTGGCTGGTGAGACCTGGAAACTCGGTGGATGCCTTTTGCGTCCGGATCAGTCTCTCCCTCGGATGCACGCTGGTTGCTTCTCCTTGTCGATCTCGAGAGCGGCTGTTGTATATATATATATACACATACGGCTTCAACTCCGAAGGTTTGGTGACTAGATTATAAATCCGGATGGGGCTCGGTCGGGGAGCTGCTTTGCTAGGATTAATCGCGCGCGCATGTGGCGCGGTCAAACAGAGGATCGCGCGAGAGCTGGTGGTACTCGTCTGTTTGAAGCGGTTTTTCTGTGACTCGCGCGTCGGTGGGTACGTGAGACCTGGTTGCCGCGACCGAAATTCCGGGGGGCGCCAGGCAGGCAGGCAGGCAGAGGCAGGGCACTGTCCATGTCGACCCGCGGTTGGTGCTAGTGCGCCCACAGGCGCGCCGCGGTTGGTGCGCGCGCGATTGCGAACGCCGGTTTCCTAGCCCCTCACGCGCCCTGGGCGCCGGTGCCGCGGTGCGCGCGAAGCCGCCAAGGCGTGTGGGTGTGGCGCAGCGGGGCCAGCGGCAGCTGTGCAGGATCACGACGCCGTTGCTGGTTTGCTCTGCTGGCGTGGTACAGTGCTACAGTGGCCGCGGCTTTCGAGTGTTCACATCTGCCGGCTACGACTACGAGTAACTGTGAAAGGCGACGGGTCGAGAAAAGATGGGGGAAAGCGTCGCCATGGCCACACACATTGAGGAAGTTTGTTACCACTAACTAGACTGATTCTTTCTTTATGTTTAAGTAATGGCACAAATTGACCCATCGAAGCCCACCAAACATGCCGTTGCATTTGCCAATCGTGCGTAAAGACGCAGTCCAATGTTACTGGTATAGTAGAGTAAATATATATTCTAACCGTCGAATTTTGTCGTTGGAACAACATTCGTCGTGCCACCTCTGAAACAGCCAGCCAGCAAGGACGTCGTACGGACTTGGTAATTCTGATATATATATATAATAATGGAAGATTGACCGTGAGCAGAAGAAATGAGGAGGTGATCGACGAAAGACGCTGCAGCTTAATACCTATCCCTGTCGAGAGAGACGTTTCCTCTTTCACACGATTCGTTGCGTTCCCATGATCAGATATATGGTACACGTCTGTGTGCGGCATGCACACGTTGCAAAAAAAAAAAGATATATGGTACACGTCAGCTGCCTGTGTACTGGTCACGCCATCGCCCATCTGATCGCACCAATCCGTGAGCGGTGAGTCGGTGTTTCCGATCCCTGTTTTCGGAACAGAATAGATATGGAAACTTAGGATACTATTTTATAATAAAATGAGAATGAGAATACAAAAGTGGGGTTATGTTTTCGTCTCAGGTGATTAAGATAGGCTGATAAGCTTCGCAGATTCTAGAATATAGACGTTCTTAGAATGTGGAATACAAAAACGGGAATATGAACGTAGGGGCTAAGACCGGCACCATCATCATCTGTACAAAAGTACGTACAAACAGCACCCAGCCAAGCCAGGCACCATCAACATCTCTCTGTTTTTTTTTTAGAAAACCAGTATCTCTCTGTTACCTTCATGGGCCTAAACTACAATAAGGCCTCACTCCCAGAAGCCTGAACTCATACGGCCCAAGACAATCGAACACGATGGACAAAAATCCCAAACCCAAAACCCTACGAGAAGTTTTTCATCCTCATCGGCGTCTGCTTCTCCTCCCCCGTCCCCCGCCACCGCCACCGCCACGCCATGGCTCTCTTCCTCAAGTCCAAGCACCACTTTCCCGCCACCGGCCGCATCGTCTTCCTGCGCCATCTCTGCGAGGGCTCACCGAGCCCGTCGCCCCCAACGGACACGGACCCGTCGCCCCCGCCCCTGACCCGCGACGACACCAAGCTCCTGGACGCCCTGCACGCGGCGCTCCTCGACCACCGCCGCGCCAACCCGACAGCCGAGCTCCCGGTATCCCCACCGTTCGATCCGCTCCCGTCCCTCTCGTCCACCATCTCCGACCTGCTCCCTTCCCCGCCTCCGCCTCACCTGCCGCTCCACCTCCTCCGCCGCCTCCTCGCGCTCCGCCGCGGCGTCCCGCTCCCCGAGGCCGCCGCCTTCTTCCGCCACATCGCCGCTTCCCTTCCCGCCGACTCCCTCCCCGATCTCTACGCCTCCATGATAGACCTGCTCGCCAAGCACCACCATTTCTCACTCGCGCGCCACCTGCTCGACGAAATGAGGGAGCGAGCCGTCCCCATCTCATCGCGGCTCATCTTCGCCTTGATCCGCCGCTATGTCCGAGCGGAGATGCCGTCGGAGGCTGCCGACCTGTTCCGCCGCATGGAGGAGTACGGCTCCGGGGCTCCGGAGCCTGCCACACTGGCATCCCTCCTGGCTGCTCTCTCCAAGAAGCGCCTTGCCAGTGAGGCACAGGCGCTGTTCGACAGCTGCAGGACTGTCTTCACACCTGATGTTGTGCTCTACACAGCCGTGGTCCACGCGTGGTGCCGCGCCGGGCAGCTCGATGAGGCGGAGCGCGTGTTTGCAGAGATGCAGCAGTCAGGGATCATGCCGAATGTGTATACCTACACTGCTGTGATCGATGCAATGTATCGTGCGGGACAGGTTCCCCGTGCGCAGGAGCTCCTGTGCCAGATGATCGATTCTGGGTGCCCCCCAAACACAGCGACGTTCAATGCTATCATGCGGGCGCATGTCAAGGCTGGCCGTTCTGAGCAGGTGCTCCAGGTGCATAACCAGATGCACCAGCTTCGGTGTGAGCCAGACATTATCACATACAACTTCTTGATCGAGACGCATTGTGGGAAGGGGCAGGGCAACCTTGATGCAGCGCTGAAGGTGCTTGACAAAATGATAGCAAAAAAGTGTGTTCCTGACTGCCACACGTTCAATCCCATGTTCAGGCTGTTAGTTGTGCTTGGCAACATAGGTGCTGCACATAAGTTGTATGAGAAAATGAGGGAGCTGCAATGCAAACCAAATGTTGTTACATATAACTGCCTTCTAAAGTTGTTCAATAAGGAGAAGTCAATGGATATGGTTCTGAGGATGAAGAAGAACATGGATGTGGAAGGAATAGAGCCAAACATGCACACCTATGCGGCTCTGATTGAGGCATTCTGCGGGAGGGGAAACTGGAAGCGTGCACACGCAACACTAAAGGAAATGATCGAGGAGAAATCCTTTAAACCTTCAAAGCAGGTGCGTGATATGGTATTGGTCCTTTTGAGAAAGGCTGGACAGCTCAAGAAGCACGAAGAGCTTGTTGAACTGATGGTTGATCGGGGTTTTATTAGCCACCCTGCTAATGATGCATTGTGGAGTGGACTATCTGCTTGCTGATCTCCATGTGCAAGATTGTTATGGAAGTGTAGTCGCACATAAAAGGTATCTTTTCTTATGTTGTACCCAAGCTTCCTGAGTAAAATTTGTTGGATTAGATGTATGAGGGTCAAATTTTGAGTGCTACAAGTAATGTGAGTTTTTGGGACACGACCTTAGCTGTTAGCTAAGTTGATTGATGTTGGAGGTGACCGTTTCTGGCCTAAACTTGTGAAGCTGAGTCTTAGGTTTAGGCTAGGAAGTTTACAAGCAAAGGATCCCCTGTTGCCATTCGCTTCTAATGTTTGAATTATTTTTGGAAACATGGGCCTTAGGGTGTTCACTGTTGTGATTGCCCACCAGTGGTATAGAGTCGGGCAAGGAAAAGCTGGATCTTGTAAGTCATAATCACTTGTAGTCAACTATTCCTGAGACTACATTAGGTTGCCAGTTCTGGTACCAGAAAACTCCAGAAGAGATTCTGGCTTCAGTTTTTGGACCCTGCCTGTTGGGCTCCAATCCCTTTTTTTTTTCCTTTTCTGAAATTAGGTTTGGGAAATTGTACCTTACTGCACTTTTTAGGTAGATGTGTACCACTGTACCTGTCAAATTGTTTGAGCTTTACGGGACATTTTTAGGTAGTGGTTAGCATTTTTGAAGATTTATGGTGGCATTCATTCAATTAGAGGTGCTGAGATGTACCATACAGGACCAACAGTCCTTGCTTCACATGATTTGAACTGCTTCGAAATGAATACTTGATTTAATAGCATGAGAACCTTACTGGCCTTGTTTAGTTCACCCCAAAAACCAAAAACTTTTTAAGTCTCCGTCACATCAAATCTTGCGGCACATGCATGGAGTACTAAATATAGATGAAAACAAAAACTAATTGCACAATTTGTCTGTAAATCGCGAGACGAATCTTTTAAGCCTAATTAAGGATGCAAGTGGCAGCGGGTTGCCGCAAGCCCGCTGGGACAGCCCGTGCCACAAACTCACCAGAACCCGCATCATAGCCCACATCATTTTACCGGTGCTATGTGGCCAACCCGCATTACCCAGCGGCACAGCAAGCCTGCAACCTGCCTTTGAGATGTGAGCTGGATCGTCGGCAGCGACGACCTTAGCCCCCTGCTGCTGCGACAACTACGGCAGTTACATTTTTTTAGCCTAAGCAATGCAGGTGGCGGTGGCAGCAAATCCGATGTGACGTCACAGCACGGGTAGAGGCACCGACGGTGGCGCTGAAGGAAACACCGACGAGGTTGGCACAACTGGTGCCAGCGACGGGAGCTGCTGCTGAGGTGGGCGGACGAGTGCCGGCGCCGATACTGGCCGTTGTTGTTGTGTCTCTCTTCTCAGTCGCTCATCCTGTGTCCCATCATCCCGTGGCGTTGATGGTAACTGCCTGGCCTCAGAAGCCACAAAAAGCTAGCAACGCTGCGCGGGCTGCCGCATATGCCCGCTAACTCTGTTGCAGCTCTCGCGGACGCTGCGTGGGCTGACTGCCGCCGCCCCATTTGCAATCTTAAGCCTAATTACTCTATGATTGAATAATGTTTGTCAAATAAAAATGAAAAAACTATAGTGGCAAAATTCAAAAAAAAAAAAAAATCGGATCTAAACTATTCATAGACCGACTGCGTCCCATATACGATCAGTCTTTAGCTTGAAAAGTCGGTATGTTTTCTGGTTTCACGTATCTGTTACTAAACTACCAACACAGTATCTTCGTGCGTAACTGATCTGTTGAATAGTTTGTTTGCTTGTCTTCCCTGCTTAACCGACCTTAAGAATTCTTTATTTGCTTGTGTAGCTTGCTTTTTCTCAGTAGGCATTTGCATCTGGGGTGGGTACCTGCTAATTATCTGCTTATGTTTCTGTTTTTCTGTTATTCACTTCGTCGTTAAGGTTATCATTGTTCGGCTGCACTCATTTGCGTCAAACTGTGTAATATAACAAGTAGCAACACAAATAATCATGTGATCTACACAAAAGGACAACACAAATAATCATGCACCGGCACTTTTTGCGGCGTTTATGTTGCAACCTCGCTTTTTTTCTATAGCTTTTAGGACTGCATGCTGAACTCCATCTAATATGTTCGGTTTCTCCCAATCTAATGTTTGATGTGCTGTTCTGTTGTCCGATCCGCTGCCTAGCGGTTCCAAATGGTCGGTGCATTTTGTTCGGCCGGTGCAATGCACTGGTACACCCCTTAGATTTGATGCAGCTATCCGTTCCTAGCCTACCTCTTTGCTAGATTTCGAGCATCACATGGCAGCAGGGCATCTTTGGCTTGTAAGCTTCCCGGCGGAAGTGTGAGGCATGAACCGCAACCTGACACCCGGAGGTGTTTGCACGAAACGAGTCTCCTTGAGAAACTTGACCGGAATCTTGTATCGGCTGCATGTGAACCTCTCTACCTTTTCTCGTCCAGCTTCTTCTCAGATCCCATTGCCTGATTGGTTCTATTCGGTGCCCCCGTTAGATAACCTGGAGCAGGTTGCCGTAATCATCTTTTTTATATGCTGATGAGGCTTTTGTTTACTGCAACCAGCGCAGGTGGCTTTGCTATGCTAGGTGTCGTAATGATCGCATTAGCAATAGCATAAGCTCGTGCTTCCCTTTCTCATCGATTGTTAGTTCCTTCAGCTCGCTTTTCAAATCATTCGCAAATAAATAAATCTGTTTTCCAAATGGGACCAAAAGTTTTTTTTAGAGTAATGGGTCCAAAAGATTACTCAGTGACAGTCAAAATTGGATTGCAACAGAGTTCACTTTCGCGGTTTTACTAGCGTCTGTTTACTTGGAGTAATAACAGGACCACAGCCCACGCGGAGAGGCATGCAGTACGGTCCAAACAAATCCAGTGCAGTGGATTGCTTTCCGAATTCTGAACACTCCGACTGACTGTGCCTGAGACAATGTCTCGCCGCGCTGTGCCTTCCGGCGACCCAAATCCGGACGCGTCCAGGCGCTAGGCTCCACTGCATTGTTTTCGTCTCCCGCCTATAAGAGCATCTCCAACCATTATGTATTTGAAGTTATGCATTTTAGGCAAATTGTAAACCCCCAAATGAAAATGGCAAGGCTAAAATCGGGTGATCTCCAACCGTTATGCAAAATGCCAAGTTCATCATCTTTTTTTTCCGGAAATTTTGTTTCGCGGCACTCCTTCCCGCGCGGCCAATCGATCCCGCGCCAAACAGCCCGCCGTCGTCTCCCGTTCACCAATTCCAGCGCCAAACAGCCGCGCAGTACCGATCGTGAGCTGCGCAGTTTGTCGTTCCCGTTCGCAGTACCGAACGTAGTACCGACCTCCCGTTCCGTTAGTTCCCGTTCACCGTACCAGTTCGTCGTCTGTTGGCCATCAGTTCGTCGTCGTACAGGTTCGCCCTTTGGCTCCAGTACCGATCTCCATCAGGTCCTGTTCCCCATCAGTTTCCGGTCGTCGCCATCAGTCAAGCCGTTGCAGCTCGCGAGCAGTAGAATTTCGTGAAGCCAACATGGGATCGAGGGTACCGGAGAATGGATCTAGCCGTATTGCACGGCGCATCGCCAAGGTTTGAACTTCGTAGCCGAATATCTTGATCCAATTCATGTGGTCTTTGTTCGATGTACTGAGCTGCGCAGTTGTTATCAGTTGCGGGCTTCAAGGTTTGATGAAGAAGGCGTACCTGGCCGGCGTTGATGAGCAAGGCGTCGTAGATTCGTCCTATCGCGCGCTGCGTCGTCCTATTGTACGCTGCTTCGTCCAAACGCGCGCGCGAAGCTGGCGAAGGAGGACGCGCGATGCTTCTCCTATCGCGCGAAGTGGTGGCGACGCGAAGGGAAATCGCGCGAAGGGAAGAAAAAAGTCCGCGAGGTGAAACCGAGAATCCCTTGATCTCTATTTGCATAGCTGGACTCCTTTGGCATATATGCCAAGTTTCCCCCTCCAAATGCATAGCTATGTAAAATGCAAAGTCCAAATGCATAACGATTGGAGGGGTTTTTTTTGGAGTTTTATGCATTTTGGTAAATGCCAAGTCTATTTGCATAATGGTTGGAGTTGCTCTAAGGCCCCGGAGATGCCGAGCCGTGCCAAGCACATCAGCACATGCGACCCTCCCTTTGTGCGGTGCGCGCGCGGCGGCCGGGACCAAAGCCATCATCATCCGAAGGCCAAGGACGAAGCCCAAGCGTGGCGTCTGCCGTCGGCCCGTCGCCTCCAACGCGCGGCGTTTCCAAGCGCAGCCGCTTCCACGAAGGCATCGCCCCATTTTGGCGTCTTCCGTGCGCGCGCTCCTCTTAAGCTTCACCCGCGCGCGCACCCGGTCACACTTGACTCGAGTGAGCGCGCTGTTCTCCCGTGACCTTGTCTCTGCCAAGGACCAACACCAGCGAAAAGGAAGCTATGGGCGCTGCCGCGGCGGAGGTCGTGGCGCCACCGAGGCCGACGTCGGCCAAAAGGAGGTCGACCACGCTCAAGTTCCTGTTCGAGCTCGAGAAGCCGGACGGCGTGGTCCCCGGCACGGCCAAGCTGCCACCGCCGTCGCCGGAGCCCGAGGCGGACAGCCTCATCGACAAGATCGCCTCGTGCAACCGCGTGTTCACGTTCGCCGACGACGCGGCCGACGAGTGCGAGGAGGAGCGGGACGCGAAGCGGGAGCGGCTCGTCGAGGTGCTGGGCGCCGTCCGGTCGAGCGGGAGCGCGGGCAACAAGCAGCAGCAGCCGCTGGACCACCGCGTGATGGTGGCGCTGCTGAAGATGGTCGGCGCCAACCTGTTCAGGGCAATGCCGCCGTCGGCGTACCCGGCGCTGCTGCCCCCCGACGGCGTCGACGAGGAGACCCCCGTGATGGTGCTGGCCCCGTCGTGGCCGCACCTCCAGGTGGTGTACGACATCCTCCTCTCCGTGGTCACCGCGTCGGACGCCAAGACGCTGCGCCACCACGTGGACCGCGCGTTCCTCTCGTCGCTCCTGGCGCTGTTCCGCTCCGAGGATCCTCGGGAGCGCGACCGGCTCAAGACCGTGTACCACCAGCTCTACTCCAAGCTCACCTGCGAGCGCGCCTTCATGCGGCGGTCCATGGCCGCCGCGTTCCTACGGTTCGTCTACGAGGCGTCCACCGCCGAGCGCCACTGCGGCGCCGCCGAGCTGCTGGAGATCTGCGGCAGCATCATCAACGGCTTCGCCGTGCCGCTCAAGGAGGAGCACCGCGCGTTCCTGGCGCGGGTGCTGCTGCCGCTGCACCGGACGCGGTGGGTGCACACGTACCACCGCCAGCTCGCCTACTGCGTGCTCCAGTTCGTGCACAAGGAGCCGGGCCTCGCCGACGCCGTGGTCACGGACATCCTGCGCCACTGGCCCGTCACCAACTGCCAGAAGGAGGTGCTGCTCATCGAGGAGCTCGAGGAGATTCTCGAGGTGCTCGAGCCCAAGCACTTCCAGAAGCTCGCCGTGCCCATCTGCGCCCGGATCGCCCGCTGTGTCAGTAGCTACAGCTCTCAGGTTCGTATCGTTTTGGCGCACTAGTTGTTTTGTTAATAAATCTGTCCAGTGCTTCTTTTTTTCTCATGTACGTACGTACTCTGCAATGCCGCTGACTGCGTATGTTTGCATTACTAACTCAATTTTTTCTCGAGTGTGTATATTTTTGCAACTGAGTTGGATCAGTTTCTAGAAATGTGATCACTGAACATACCGTTAGACAGGCCACTTTCCTATACACCTGCATGTTGGAGATTCAGATTCAGCGATCCACCACTTCCCCATGCCGCCATACCGCATCGGGCATCGGCCCAGCACCATACTAGTAGACAGTTGGGTACATGTGGGAGGGAAAAAGAGCCCTTTCACTGAAATAGCGGTTGATCGATAAAGTAACTTTATAAAGGAGCTCTTTCACTTTAGTTTGTCGACTTCACGTACGCCGTTCGTGTAATTCAATTTCAAAAGGACACCTTTTTACACATCATCTCATGTCCCAGCTCTACTGAAATTTGGTTCCTACTGTACTGAGAAACCTTTAATCGTGATGACTTTTGTTTCAAGCACTGCGTCTGAATATACCGAAGTAACTAATCCGAATTCAGTAAAGCTTCCGCTCAAAAAAAATTTCAGTAATGAAGCTGCTTTATAAAGCGGTGGTGATGGTTTCACTCTAAATCGTCCCAGCAGTGTTCCGTGACGTGTAATCCAGTCTTTCACGTTGTCGTAATAATAGCACCACCGCCATAATGAATTTAAGAACCTCACGGATTCTGGTACGACCTCGTCATCACTCATCAGGTGGGAATGAAGCTGACAAACCCGTGTTTTTGTTGTTTCATTCAGGTGGCGGAGAGGGCGCTGTACGTGTGGAACAACGAGCGGTTCGTGGAGCTGGCGACGGCGTCGCCGGGCGTGATGGAGAAGATCCTGCCGGCGTTCGTGGCGAGCGTGGAGAGCAACCTGGAGCTGCACTGGAGCAAGTGCGTGCAGCAGGTGACGGCCAGCGTCAAGTCCCTGCTCCAGCAGGTCGCGCCCGACCTGTACGCCCGCTGCGCCGACGAACTCGCCACGCGGCGGTCCGAGGCCGAGGTCGCCGCCGCCGTGCGCGACGCCCGGTGGCGCAAGCTCGAGACGGCCGCCGCCGCCGCTGCCGCCAAATAGCCCGGCGCTGCCTCGACGACGACGTGTCAGTGTACATGCGTGAGTGGTGGTGGTGGTACGCCACGGCGCCGCGATTGGTGGCGTCGTCTCAGCAGCGTGCCATTTTGGCTGGCAACGGCGTAGCGGCTGTAAGACCGAGAAGACCATGTTGTGCAAGCGAAGTTTGTGCTCCGTCCGTCGTACAGTGCCGGTGCAAAGTTCGCGCCAAAAAAAAAAAAAAGCTGCCGAATCGTCCCCTGATCCCCTCCCATGGCATGGCAAAACCGCGGCGACCGCTAGCGGCTTGCGACATGTGACGCCCGGCGAGCCACGACAGCGGCGCGCGTGAACCACAGCGCTGTCAGGTTTTGGAAGCGACCTCTGCGTGAGAGGCCCGTGTCGCGTGGCGTGGGGGTTAGTAGGACGTGGGGCGACAGTTTTTTGACCCCCGGTTTTGGTTTTGGCCGTTCGGACGTCCGGCGCGGCCGGATCGCGCGCTGGATGTTTCTCGGCTCGCCGCTCCACGCCGATGCGAATCCAGCAGAGAGGCAAAGCTGTCAGCCGAGTCTTTTGGCTTGTCCTCTGCTCCCTCTGAAATGTTCAGTTCAGGAGCGATGGATTACACTAAGAGCAGGTACAGTAATGGGCTTATAGCCCAAGCTAATGCTGATGTGGAGGAAAGAAGAGAGAAGAGAGATGATATCTTGGCTCTTAGTTAAGCACCAAGCTGGGCACGGATGCATAGGTAGTAGTGGACCCAAAAAGCAAATGTTGTGAGAAGAAAAGAAGAAAGAGAATGTGTTTTAGAGACAAGTAGGAGACAACTTATTGTATAACTTGGCTCTAATTATTTGGCTTATAGCCAAGCACTTGGCTCTATTATTGACCTTTCTCTAAGGTTGACTGTGTCACTGCATCCATGTGATCTGAAATGGGACAGGCATTCTACAGCGCCTGCTTACTCCTGCTAAAAAAAGACAACGGCAAAAGGTGAAAACCCTGAACAATGTACTAGTGCTTCGTAAATCCTATGTTTCAAACTTTCACTTCCGGTTTCAAGTGATTACTATTTATTATTGTTCCAAAAGATTACACATCAGATCTCTCTTTTTGAATGAATGAAGAAAAGAAAAACCTGAGAGATAGAAAATACGGCGAAACAAGAGACCAAGCTTTTCGCAGCCCAAGTCCGCGTAGCAAGATGCCGGGCCCAGTGTCTAACCTGGTAGCCCGCTTCCTTCTAAATATCCTTGCGGCCCAAGATTCGAAAATACGGCCCTCTTGTGCACATGGACCGGCGCCACGGCCCCTATGCATAGGTTTTCATCAGAGGTTATGAAGGCCTGTTCCTGTTGCGACTGCTCAAGAGGGATTTTTTATTTATTTGCCACTCTTAAGTGTGCCAACCCTGTATGTGTCAATGACATGTGGGACCATATGAGTCACTGACATGTGGATCAGGAATGGCAAATCTGCAAGAACGCACCATAAGGATGGCATGTTGGTGGCAAATAACTAAAAAGCCCGCTCAAGAGGTTATGAGGCCAGATGCGACTACTCCGCTCTAGCTTTTCAGCACTACTATGTAACATATGATTTTGTTATTGTTTGGCTAAAAAATCATTGTAAGTTCATTTTTAATTATACTAATTGGTTGTTTAAAATTATCGTATGAATATTCATGCACCTTAAATATATAGGGTACAGCTCTCCAAATTTGTTCCCACACATGTAGGAATTAAATTACGTGGACCCTGCGTCCAAAGCGCTGGCAGTGTAGAATACCATGCGGATACCAGGCAGCACACGTGGAGGCTGAAACACATGAGTCGAGAATGACATCCAGGGACCCACGTGCTGCAAATTATGCTAGACATGGAATTTGGTTACCTATAAACGTGTCAACAATTCACCGCAGCAAAGGATGAGGCACACAGGTAACGGTTTGGAACCCAGGCCCCACCACACCGGTTTGGTTCCATGACTCGAGAATTGATTAAACTACCAAACGCGGATCAATCAGTAATGACAATTGACAAATATATTTCTACTCTTGTACGCGCGGTTGCCTGTCATCGCAAAGGAACCAACCGGTCCATTTCTCCGGCCGCGTACCGGGCGTCTTCTAGATGACGGTTTCGTACTTTCGTTCCGTTACCGTTCACCTGCAGCCCACAGGGATTTTGCAGCGCCAGCACACAAGTTTCCGCAGCCGGCACGCACCCGAATAACCAACCACAGCCAGCCACGCACGCACCCGAACAACCAAGTACGGAGGGAGTACAAAGGAGGAGATGCCGATTCCTCGCTGAACTGCTGGTGCAGAGCGAGTGGCCGAAGAATGGGACTTGAGACGCAACAGAGACAAGCCACCACCATCGTCTCGTTTCGTTTCGTGATGCCAACCACCTGCCGGCCCCTTTTCCATTGGAGATACTTTTCCAGCATCAGCTCTGGCAATGGCCCGGTGGACATGGTTCACGGCGCACCAGGCTCCGCCGTCGGTGGACGGTGGACCGTGGACGTGCCCTCGCCAATTCCTCCTCGTGCCGACACCGGAGAAGAAGAGTGCCTCGTGCCGTGCGCTATTGGCGCACGGCGGACGTGGCGGAGCGCGCCTACCCTGCTGGCCTACACCTCGCCAGAGTCAACTAGCCAAACGCACACGTTTGCGTCAACGAACAGGAGCTGCGAGATTTTCCGACCTAACCTTGCGGACTCCGCCACCACCTCCCTCCCTTTTAGGGTCGTCGTCGTCGACGGATTGCACGTCTCCTCCTCCGCGTGTCCATCAAATTTCTCACCACACCCATTCCGGTCCCGGCAGATCGATCGATCGCGCAACCATGGACACGGACACGACGTCCACCGACTCCCAGTTCCGGCACCCTGCTCCTGCCATCTCCGCGGCCGGAGCGCGCGCCGTCGTATGCTCATTGGCCGCTCGGGGCGCCGAGAGCCTCGCCCGCGGCCTCGTCACCTGCGTCTTCGCGACAGGTCAGTCAGTCAGTCGATTAGCGAAAGTGCGAAACTACGTTCGGCGTCTGGGCTTGTAGCTGATTCATCGTTCGTTGGCCGCGTTTGCTGGTACTGGCAGTGGGCACGGTCCTCGGCGCGATCACCGGCGGGCTGATCGGGCTGGCCACGGAGACGGGCGTGCTGCGCGGCACGGGCGTCGGCGGCATCACGGGCGCGCTGGTGTCCATGGAGGTCGTCGAGTCGTCCCTCGCCTTGTGGCGCTCCGACGAGCCGGCCATCTGGAGCGTCGTCTACGTGGTCGGTGCCCCGCTCGCTCTCGCTTCGCTGCCTCCCGTACCGAGTACTGACGCACGCTTTCTTGGTTTTTAGCTCGATGTGATCTGGAGCTTGCTGACCGGCCGTCTCGTGCGCGAGAAGGTGGACCCCGCCGTGCTCAACGCCGTCGAGAGCCAGGTGCGCGCGCAGGACACCGCGTGTGGCCTCACCCGCTCGCGCACCACTATCACAATTCACAATTCACACCCGTTACTCTTTCCATGGCACTCCGTTGGTTCCTGCAGATGAGCGCAGCGGAGGCAACGGTCTTGCATGGAGACCACGCCGACATCTTCGGCATGGGTGGCACCAACGGCATGGCGAGGGTCGCCATCGATGCGCTCCCCGTGGTGAGGTTCACCGAGCGCAGCAGCGTCGACGCCAGCGGCGACCTCATCGCCTGCTCGGTTTGCCTCCAGGTACTGTTAGCTGCTACTACTGCCTGCTACGTACTAGAATACTGCCATGGATGGTGCGTTGCAGATATCTCGACACGAATTCGCAAGCTGAAGCCAGTGTGCGTGCGTCTCTTTTGACGATCTTTGCTGAAGCCAGTGTGCGTGCGCCTCTTTTGACGATCTTTGCCTCCGCAGGAATTCCAAGCCGGCGACAGCGCGAGGAGCCTGCCGGTGTGCCGCCACACGTTCCACCTGCCGTGCATCGACGGCTGGCTGCTCCGGCACGCCTCCTGCCCATTGTGCCGGCGATCGGTCTAGGCCGTCCGTTCCTCTCTGCATGACAGTGTCCTACTCAAGGATAACCGCCCGTAAGAGCTGGCAAAAGATAGCCGTTCCTGCCTACTGAAGTACGCACACTGGCAGCGTGAATTTTCTGTAGCTCATCAGTGAAAAGATGGGCGTTTTGCCGTTCTGTAACATTTTTCCCACAAGGTTAACAAATGCAGTACCTGTCCAGTGCACATTGGCACATGGCGATGACCAGACACCTGACAGGGTAAACGGCATCACATGGAAAGGGCAGCAACAAGATAGAGCGAATCCCCACCGATATCAAAGCTAAAGAATAATTACAAGCATAAGTTGCCCACAAGAATGACCCTACACTCAGCAACCAACCAACCAAACAAACAACATGGTACTCTCTACAGGCTAAAATCAGACAAAGATTCTAGGGGCCCAAAAACTGGGGCAATGCAACTAGCAACATGGAGATCAGAGGTCCTAACATGCAGATCACTGTCACTCATGTAGCATCCACCGCTATGTGCGGGTATGGCCCCCCAACGCAGGGCCGTTTATCAGTAGTTGCCTTATCTGAATCTTTGTCATGGGCTCGTGCCAGAAGGTCTTCGTAGAGCTTCACCGAATCCTTCGAGAACTCAGCCAATGATTCGAAGATGCTGGCGAGGCCAATCTTGAACCCGTTGAGAGTGACGTCGTGCGTATCCCGCATGCAAGCATGATGCTTCGCTTTCTCTGTCTCGATCCTCTTCCTCAGGACATTGAGCATCTCTTTCTTCTCCGACAAGTGTTCCATGCGCTGCTTGGCATCTATCTCAGGCTTATGCTCCAGAAGCTTGGTGCCAATGATCCTGTTCTCTGCTCTTTTGTAGGCAGTTACCTTCTTGTCCAACTCTTTTGCCAGGCTGTCCACCTTTCTTTTCTGCTGTTGCTCTTCCCCCTGCTTCAGCCATAGCACTCTCACACTTCTGAGAAAATTCCTCATGGTGAGGGAGACCCGCTTGTTTGGAAACTTGGACATTGTAGTGTACCAGTCATGGCAAATCACAACTAGAGTTGGGGCACCAGCTCTATCTGGAGCAATCGATGAGATTCCTCGGGAGTACCGGATCGTATCGGTCAAAATAAACTTCGATAACCAGCAATCAAGAGCTTCGATATATGCTTTCTGAGCATTGAAATAGCTAATAAAGCAGGATCTCCAATTCCTCAGTTCAACCTCCAACTTCAGAGTTGCATGACGCTGAGCATCATTACAGAATTTGCCATAAGCAGGACATGTAAATGAATTCACCTCGAACATAATCTGTCTCTGGGTTTCATGTGAGTCAACCATTATTTTCCAAGATTTCGTAAAGCTGCAAAGGGGCAGCCAATTCATCAGTATCGATTGAAATGAAAATTACAGAACATGTCATATACATAAACTGAAGGGCAGCTTACCCCTGCAATAGCTCAACGAGTTGTGGCTGCAGTTCCTCATCCCGTAACTTTTGAATCCTATCGGATATAGATTCTGCTGCTCGTAGAGAAACCCAGATTCTTGTGTACAAGTCTCTAACAGTTGTCCTAGTTTTTTCAGCACAACGCAGCTCTGAACCTTTGGCATCTTGGTTCCTCAGCTGAACACATTTCTTCTCATAGGTTTGTCGGATTTGATCTATAGCCTGCACAGGATGGAGCTCAAATTGTGTTAACACAGATGTACAAGAAATCAATAACAGACAGGGCAACAGATTAGCTTGTTGGATCACCCTAGGATGACTGCTCAGCAGTGAGGGAACAGATCGAGTTATAAATGGACATAAGAAACACATACTAGTCATGAAGTATTGAGAAAATATAGCATGTGCTCTCAATTTCAGAAAATACCAGATCAATATGGGTTTCTATAAAGAGACATCACATAATATATCCCCTGGCTCAAACAATTAGTAGCTGGACAGGTCGAAAGAGATGTGGCTACTCATTCAGAGAATAGTGGCATTCTAATAATTATGCTACCAAATCAATTGTCAAAGGAGTCCAACATATGCGGTGATCAAGAACTTGTGAAAATGCAACCCACCTTGACTTCTTCATAAAGTTTCTTCTCCCAAGCATACAGTCTCCCTAGAGTCTGTGAATGACTTCCTGACTTCATTCCACCATAATCTTCGAATATATCACTCTTAGTTTCACTCTTGTCTGTCCATGACAAACTATTCGAGCTTGCTCCCAGCTCGCTCCTGTAGGATGAGGATACCGATGAGGGAGACCGATGCCATGTGATGGCATGAATTATCTTTGACGAATTTTCTGCACCAGGATACAAATTGTAGAGTTAATATGATTATTCGAAGGCATTAGAAATATATTATCAACTGATAAAGTGATAACTGTTGACATGGATTGCTGGTACCCGAGACTCCAAGAGCTTTTTACACTCCTATTGTTCTACTATCTTCGCAACAGTACAGACTCATGATGCTCGTCATCAAGCAGAACAGCTTTAGCCTTTTGCAGCCCAAAAGGATCGCTTTTGCAATGGAGCACAGGAAGTACTAGCATCGAACTGCCTATGCAAAATGACCCATGAAATGACTGCAAAGCGGAAAACATGATAACAAATTGACAGTGGACGGCTATTACATCAGCCAGGAATATTTAAAGGCACTTTTAAAAGACATACGGTCTGTCTAAACTCCAGAGGCGCAGGGGGTACTAAAATAAGAACAGTAATCTCATTCCATGCCATCCTGACTCGTGAGTTCTCAATTCCTGATTTGAGTATAAAAAGGTTTCACCCAACTAGGAATAACAAAAGGGCTTCCTTGGATAACATATTCGTCCAAACGACTCAAAACTCGCAGCTTTATTGCGATTTCCAGAAACAGCAAAAAGGATTTGACCATTGCGGCACCATGTTTGTAGCATAGATCAAGCAAGCTGCAACGAGAGTGCCAAATCGCTGGAGGAAAAGCAAAGCAATGGAGCGCCATAAAGGCTGGACCTTTGAGCTCGGGGACGCGCGTGGCGGCTTCGAGCATGCCAGACACCTCCTTGCCTGCCTCGGCGGCGGCCGCGAAGAGCTCCTCCACCTCCTTGAGCGCCGCGAGCAGCTCGCGCCCCTGCGGGGCCACGGCCACCTCCAACCCGACGTTGTTCGCCGCCATCTCGCACACATCTTTAGCCTCTTCTTGGGGCGTTACGACACCAAGAGAGGCCTCTGCTTTGGGGGGCTTGGTTTCCACCGCCTTCGCCCCCTCCTCTTCCTCCTCCGCCTCCTCCAGTTCGGGAATGCCCTCTCGCTCCCTCACCGCTCGCATCTCCTCGTCGCTGATGGCCGCCGCCACCTCCTCCGTCCCGTAGAACGGGTTAAAGAAGTCCCACCCGCCGACCGCCGACGCCGCAGGGGGCGGTGGCGGTGGCGGCGTCGCCGGGGATGGGTAATAGTACGGGCAACCCATCTCCGGCGTCTGCACGCCGCCGCCCCCATCTTCCGCGACGGCCGGTGATGCCGGCACATCCTCCTCTTCCTCCTCCTCCTGCTGCGGAGGCGGCGGCGGCGTGGCGGGGGAGGGAAGCCCCTGCACTTGAACCTGCGCTGGCTTGGGGGAACCCGGGGGCGAGCTGGTGGGGGTGGGGAGCGTGATGAGGA
Organism: Sorghum bicolor; assembly: GCF_000003195.3. Classification (NCBI taxonomy): domain Eukaryota; kingdom Viridiplantae; phylum Streptophyta; class Magnoliopsida; order Poales; family Poaceae; genus Sorghum; species Sorghum bicolor. The sequence goes on along the minus strand of NC_012871.2, from coordinate 66,333,995 downwards.
TCGGCGCCGGCGCGGTGTGGCGCGCGACGAAGACGTCGAGTGCGTCGGCAACGGAACGGAGCGCCGCCGCGTAAGCGGCGTGCGCGCTCGCCAGCGCGAACCGCCGCTCGGCCGCCGCCTTGATGAGGCGCTTCCGGTCCCGGCACACAGCCACGGGGTCGCCGCCGTCGCCGCCCCCGCCGCCGCCGGTAAGGCGGGAGGCGGCGCAGTTCCCCATCGATAGCTACCCCTACCCTTGCCAAGGTTTAGCGCAGGGTTTAGTGGAGCAGGGGGTGGTGAGGATGGGGGAGAAGAGGGCTAGTCAAAGTCAAAGCACTGGGGGGGGTGTGAGACTGTGACCGTGAGTCAGGTGCGTGGTGGAGAGGGGTGAAATTTTGTTGGTTGTGTGGGCTAGTGGGGAAAAAAGGTGGAGGAGAGGAGGGCTGGGGGAGGAAGAAGGAGGCCCTAAATTCTGGTGATGATGGCAGGGGAATCTTTGCGTGATTTGTTAATGTGGGGCTGAAGATTTGGGGTTTGTGGGGTTGGGAGGAGTGATGACCCATTTTATGACAGGAGAAATTGCTATGCTCACATGGTGGAATGCTACTCCACAAAAGGGTCTGGTACGTGGCAGTTTGCTATGGACAAATTTCTTTACAAGTCCTTTGGTTTGGGGCGTAGGGTTTTTTCGGCTATAAATGTTTATTATAACAATTGAATTTTGAAGTCCTCATTCGCTCTAAGAGGATCTCCTTGAATTTGCTGACTTTATTCACATCATTTGCACTACACAAAGCACCACCTTCCATTTCAGTAAAAATGATAAAACACAATAGATAAATTTAGTATGGTTGTCATAGAACTTGTGCATGGTATGGTGACTTCAATCAAAACAGCATTTGGGATAGGTCAACATTGCCCTTAACAATACTAAGAAATAGAATTGATTTATTTATGTCTACACCTAATTAATAATATTAATGTCAGGATTATGATACCTCTAGCATCTCAAGACAACGATTAGTTAGTCGTTCAGTACCCAAACTGCTAGAAGGCCAAAACAACCATGGCCCAACCAAGCTTAGGTGTGTGGGCCAAACACCAAGTCTGGAGTCGATCACTACCTCCTCTCCTTTCTATTTATCACACATACACCGCGCGACATCTTACGACCTCTCCTTTGCCCTGACCTTTGGGAGGAACGGGGACAGATGGGGCTAAGCCAGGTAGGTCGTAGGCCTGTCCTGACAAGAAGAGGCATGCCACACTGACCATGCAAGGACCGAGGGGACAACGATCCCCTTAACCTAGTCATACACAATCCTATGGCATGTAGCATAGCCAAAACAATAATCGTCAGGCTGTGGGAGACAATACGGTGACCCACCATCCAAATACGACCCAACAGGACAGGTGAATGACCAGACCTACTATAGGATGAGGTGCACCATTATGAGCTTGATCGCCAAGCCCGCGTAGGCCACTTAGGATGATGGCAGTCACACAGAAGGACGACCAACATCCCGAGAGCGGCTACCAACTCCTGTACAATGCCCCCAAAGATCAGAAGACGATGACCAAAGCTACGGTGAGGCCACGTCACATGGGACGAGTGCGCGAAGTACCAATGTGCCTACAGTGGTTCCACCGTTGGCACAAAAGCACCATGCAACACCATGTCGCAAATGCAGGCACAAGACCATGACGATCACCATGTTCAGACGTGCGCTCCAAGACAGCGTTGCAATACAAGTTAGCCAGATTCCTTCTCTGAGGCTCACGACCACCTCGATCAGGATAACCTACTTTTTAACGTGACCTGGCTCCGGACTCTATATAAGGCAGCCAGAGCACCAAATTCTCAAGACTTTTATTAGGCTGGTCCTTCTCCAATCTCCACTCCCCTACCCTTTTCACGCTTTTGTTGCAGCCTCATTGTAACAACTTCAGAGCATTCAAATGAGGAACACACAGTCAACCTTCTTTGAGACTAGACGTAAGGCTTTGATACGAACTAATATATCTAGTCTATATTTAATACTTTAAATGTATTTTAAAACAACCGATGGGACAAGGAGTAAACTTAGGGGGGGAGGAGAAACCAAACAAGGTCGCAGACACTACATAAAAAGTGAAGTATCAAGTCAGCCTTAGTGATGGTTTTATAAGAGTTTCTTTAGCACTAAATAAGCTACCAAAATAGTGGCAATTATATATTGACATGTCACAATATTAATAAAAAGGGATATAGAAGTTCATTAAGTGAAAATAAGTTTCATTAGAATAAAGCTAGTCTACATTTTATTATGAATATTAAAAACCGGAACATAAAACGTCACTAAAGGCTAACCTTGTGGAAGGAGGGAGTAGTTATGACCGGGGAGTTTAGCCAAATGTGTTCCACAATTCTCTACAGGCATGACTGAGTGCCTAGTTATGCAATAGCACCAAAGGAAGCCGATTGATTTGAGCCAACGCTTCAACGCACACATGGCATTATTTGCCCCTCAGCCCCATCCGACAAGAAACAATCTTGTCTTGGGCCTGGTTTAGTTCCGAGAAGTGAAAAGTTTTCGGTACTGTAGCACTTTCGTTTGTTTGTGACAAATATTATTCAATCATAGACTAACTAGGATCAAAAGATTCGTCTCGTGATTTACAGCTAAACTGTGTAATTAGTTTTTGTTTTTCGTCTATATTTAATGTTTCATGCATGTGCCACAAGATTCGATGTGACGGGGAATCTTAAAAACTTTTTTGTTTTCAGGGTGAACTAAACAAGGCCTTGATGGTTTTTTGGACGCCACGAACGAATTACTCCAGCAACCAACGACCCGACCCCAATTTTCGCACAGGACGCAAGTACAGAGCCGGCGCCGGCTCCTATACCTCCCCCACGTTGAGGCGGTTGAGCCCATCAACCGATTGGCGGCAGAAAAGCTCGCAATGTTTCATCGTTTCAGGCAGCACAGCACAGCACAGCACAGTGGCCGCGGATCATTGCGTCCGCATGGAGCTTCTGCCCTGCCTGCCTCAGGCCTCTTCACGCTCGCACCTCGCTCGCCGGCCGGCCGGCTGCGGCTTCCTGCCGTCCCCCATCATTGCGCTGCGCTGCGGTTCGTTTCATCCTTTTGATACGCTGCGGCAGGCGGGCGCAGCAGCAGTGCGCGTCACGGGGAGATCGAGCGGACGCGACGCGGCACCCCATTTCGGGGCAATTATTGTGTTCTCCCGCGGGGTCCCGGACCTTGCTCAATTTGCTCATGGCCTCGGTTTGTTTGCGGTAACCCGCCTTGTTAGCCGTGTCTGTGTCTCAGGAGTGTTTAACAACTGGGCATGGTGCCTGTGGGCGGAGTTGTTTAGGCCTTGTTTAGTTTGAAACAGTTTTGGGTTTTGGCTACTGTACCACTTTCATTTTTATTTTACAAATATTGTCCAATCATGGAGTAACTAGGCTCAAAAGATCCATCTCACAAATTACAGATAAATTATGCAATTAGTTTTTATTTTCATTTATATTTAATGCTCCATACATAGTACCAAAAATTCGATGTTTTTTGCGAACTAAACAAAGCCTTAGTCCGGCGAGCCCAAGTTACAAGGCCGACGGACGGGTGTGTCTCCGTTGTTTTTATCCGCGGCCGCGGGCAGCCGGCAGGCAGCGGATGGTTGGCAACGTGCGCGGGCGGGGGCGCACCCACCACCATGTGGTGGGCGACACGAGAAGTGAATTAGGCCCGGGTTTTGTGGAGCCGCAAGCCCTGAAAATCGTCACTGTGTCTTTGCAACTCGCCAACTCGTCCTCGTCAACTCGTCGTGACCGAGCGGGTCATGAATTTTGCTAGCTGCACGAGGTTAGCAGAGGTTCATAAAAAACCAAAAAAATCACAAAATTTTCTATCACATCAAATCTTTCAGCATACACGAAACATTAAATATATATTAAAACAAAAATAGTTGCACAGTTCGCGTGTAAATTACGAGATAAATCTTTTAAATATAATTAATCTATAATTAGATAAATTTTTAAATAAAAACAAAAATACTATAATACGCAAAATGAAAAGATTTTCAGAACTAAATAAAACCGTAGCCGGAAAATTGCTGCACGCCGCCTGTGTGCGTGTATTCAATAAGGCCTTGTTTATATTGATTTTTTTTTAATTTTGACACTGTAGTTTTTTTATTTTTATTTGACAAACATTGCTTTGTTTAGTTTGATTTTTTTTTTTGAATTTTGACATTGTAGCTCCTTCGTCTCACGACTTACAGATAAACTGTACAATTAGTTTTTTATATTTAATGCTCTATGCATATGTCATAAGATTTGATGTGATGTATAAACGTAGAAATTTGAATTTATTTTTATTTTTAAGGTGAACTAAACAACGGCTAACAAGAAGTTGTTGTAAAAAAAAAAGAAGAAAAAGCCACTGTACTGTAGCCTGTAGGTTCCTGATATTCATGCGTCAGCAAGGATAGTCCACCACACTGCATGCCCGCCCACAGTGACACGCGACGTGCCAAAGCGAAACTTTGACCTTGGCTTGCTCTGCTCTGCTCGACCTCATCCTCATGGATCGTGTCCTGGCTGCGTCAGCCTGCTATGAAAGTAGGGCCTTGTTTACTTCCGAAAAGTGAAAAGTTTTCGATACTGTAACATTTTCGTTTGTTTGTGACAAATATTATTTAATTATGGACTAACTAGGATCAAAAGATTCGTCTCGTGATTTACAGCTAAACTGTGTAGTTAGTTTTTGTTTTTGTCTATATTTAATGTTTCATGTATGTGCCTCAAGATTCGATATGACGAGGAATCTTGAAAACTTTTTGGTTTTTAGGATTAAGTAAACAAGGCCTAGGCGTACTCGCCCGTCATGTGCACGACCGGATCCACGTTTTTTAGTTCTTTCTTTATTTATACTTTGGCCATGTATAGATAAAAAAAACTTTTTAGATTTAATTAGTGTAACACTTTTGTTTATATTTAGCATTACCGTTTAATTATAGACTAAATAGGTTTAAAAGATTCATCTTATAATTTACTGACAAATTATGTAATTAGTTTTTTATCTATATTTCATATTTCGTGCCTACGTTCAAAGATTCGATATAACAAAAATCTTATAATAACAAAACCTTTATTAGTAGTACTTCCTCCGTCTCAAAAATAATGTTGTTTTAGAATTTCAGACATTTTGTTTGATCATTCGTCTTGTTCAATTTTTTGCATAAATATTATATATTTTGTTAAGACTTATTTTATCATTATAGATACTTCCTCTATTCATTCATCAGAGTCATATTACTAAAAAAAAATCTTCAAGAATCGGAGTCATATATTGTTTAGTTAGCTAATTTTTTTGTTTTTGGGTACTGTAGCATTTCGTTTTTATTTGACAAACATTGTCCAATCACGAAGTAACTAGGCTCAAAAGATTTATCTCACAAATTACAGGTAAACTGTGCAGTTAGTTTTTATTTTCGTCTATATTTAATGCTCAATGCATGCGACCAAAGATTCGATGTGACGGAGAATCTTGAAAATTTTTACGAACTAAACAAGGCCTAAGGTAAGGACCACTATTTTCACTTTTTTCTAAGAACATGCGACTCCTCTCACTCGTCTAGTTAGGCCTAGTTGTGAAAACTGTTTTTTTGCTACTATAACACTTTTGTTTTTATTTGACAAACATTGTCCAATTATGGAGTAATTAGGCTTAAAAGATTCGTCTCGTGATTTACAGATAAACTGTGGAATTAGTTTTTTTGTTTTCATCTATATTTGATGCTCCATGCATGTGCCGTAAGATTCGTTGTGACGGGAAATTTTGAATTTTTTTTGTTTTTGGTGGGAACTAAACAAGGCTTCAACTGTCTGCTTCAGCTCTTTTCATTGGTCGAATTAATTTTTTCTTGGTCACTACACTTGACTCTAAAATAATTGCAACAAATAGATAGAGAGTATTTTGCTAATGATTTATTTATTTTATAATTTTTTAAAAACTTTAATAAAATAAACGGTCAAACATGTTATGTAAGGCCTTGTTTAGTTTCGAAAAAATTTCGGATTTTCGGCACCGTAACATTTTTGTTTTTATTTAACAAATATTATTTAATCATAGACTAACTAGGCTTAAAAGATTCATCTAAAACAAACTGTATAATTAGTTTTTATTTTCGTCTATATCTAATGGTTCATGTATGTGCTCTAAAATTAGATGTGACGAGTAGTCTTGAAAATTTTTTAGTTTTCGGGCTGAACTAAACAAGGACTAAAGTAAAAACGTGGAGCACTATCTAATATTATCTGCACTGATGAGTGTCAATGTTTGCTACTGTTGCGTCTGTCTGACCTTAGGCTGTACGGTACGCCACCTGCGTGCCTTTCCGTTCGATTCCTCATCGAGCAAATCTCTGATCCGTTGATTCGTTATTTACTGCAGCTGGGTCTACGGACCACCGTTCTTTAGGCTGTCTCCAATAGGAGACCTATTTGGCAACCCAAATCCAAAATGGGTCTCCAACATAATACCTATAGCCTCCAACAGAGTACCCATACAGAAGACCCATTTTGGGTATGAGGAGAGGCATAACCCAAATTTGGGTATCCTCTCTCCTTGAGACCTATTTGCAGAGAGTGTTGTCTTTTAGGTCTTGTTGTTAGAGAAGACTAAAAATAGGTATGTAACTTTTTACCTGTAGCGTTACCTAAAAAACAAATGGATATTGTATTTTGGGTAACGATTGTTGGAGATAGTCTTAGCTCCATCAGTTTGCCTTTGCCCTCCGCCCCTCCGTCGGTCCGGGCTGCCTCCGTATGGCGAAACGCGGAGTGGCGAAGGGAAAGGGGCCACGCAAAGGCCTGCCACTCCGAGCAACGTTTCGTGCCACACTGCTCCTCGTCGAATTCCAAAGCTACTACTACTAGGCCTTGTTTAGTTCCAAAATATTTTACAAAATTAATACGGTAGTTTTTTCGTTTGTATTTGACAAATATTGTCCAATCATGGACTAACTAGGCTCAAAAGATTTGTCTCGTCAATTCCAACCAAACTGTGCAATTAGTTTTTATTTTTGTCTATATTTAATACTTCATGCATGTGTCTATAGATTCGATGTGACGGAGAATCTGAAAAATTTTGTAAAATTTTTTAGAAACTAAACAAGGTCTAGGGTCTTTGTAACGGCCTTGTTTAATTCACCAAAAAAACAAAAAAAATTCAAAATTTCTCGTTAAATTAAATCTTACGATACATATATAGAGCATTAAATATAGATAAAAATAAAAAGTAATTATATAGTTTATTTGTAAATTGTGAGATGAATTTTTTGAGCTTAGTTAGCTTATGATTGGACAATATTTGTCAAATAAAAATGAAATTGTTATAATAACCGAAACTAATTTTTTTTGAAAACTGAACAAGCCCTTAGTCCAAAATTCTTTTTGCAAAATAAGCATAGTAGTAATTTCGTTTGTATTTGATAATGCCTTGTTTACTTACACCCAAAAATCCAAAGTTTTTCAATTCTCTCGTCATATCGAATCTTAAGACACATGCATAAAATATTAAATGTAGAAAAAAAATAAAAACTACTTGCACAGTTTGGTCGGAATTGACGAGACGAATGTTTAGGACCTAGTTAGTCTATAGTTAGACAATAATTATCACAAACAAACGAAAGTTCTATAGTGTCGCGAAATTTTTTGCTTCGTGAACTAAACAAGCTCTAAATTTGTCTAATCATATATTAACTAGACTAAAAAAGATTCATATCGTAAATTATAGATAAATTGTGCAATTACTTATTTATTTTATTTATATTTAGTACTTTATATATATGTGCTTTAAGATTCGATGAGATAAAAAATTTAGAAAAATTGCAAATTTTTTTAACTAAACAAGGCCTAGCTCGTATGCCTACGGACTACGAGTCTCCTAGGAGTAGTTTTATACTAAAGTACTCTACGACTATTGTCGCGTCGCGTGCCAGTATGCCGACGGGCTACGCCTGCTCCTGCTCGTGTCCTCTCTTCTGGACATCTGGTGCGTGCGTGAGCCGTGACCCGTGAACCGTGAGCCGAGGCCGTGACCGCTGTCGCCGGCTGCCAGTGGCCGTGGCCCACGCGCGCGGTTCCCGGCTTCCCGCGCCGCGCGGTCTACCTGCCTGCCGCACGGCACCGGTGCGTGCACCAGAGGTGCCTGCCTGCCTGGTGCTGATTCGTGAAACGGGCGCGCGGTCAGCCCACCCTACGCGCATCCCTACGCCCGCGCCAGTGCACGCCGCCCCCTTGTTCGATCGGTCGCGTCGCGCGCACACGTTTCTGTACATGTACTACTGCTGCTGCCCCTGCTCCACCGCACTGCACTCTTCCCATCCGTTTGTTTCTCTCTCTCTCTCCTCCCAGCTCACGCCAAATCTGTGATCACACACACCTGGCCTTGTTTAGTTCAATTTTTTTTGCATTTTTTTGAGATTCTTCGTTGATTAAATCTTATGACAAATGCATAAAATATTAAATATAAATAAAAATTAACTAATTACACAATTTGTCTGAAATTTGCGAGACAAATATTTTTAGCCTAGTTAATTTATGATTGGACAATATTTGTTAAATACAAACGAAAGTGCTACATATCCATGTTATCAAAAAAATTTGGAACCCTTGTTTAGTTCCTAAAATTTTTCAAGATTTACTGTCACATCGAATTTTGTGTCACATGAATGAAGCATTAAATATAGATAAAAAAGATATCTAATTGTACAGTTATCTGTAATTCGTGAGACGATTCTTTTGAGTTTATTTAGTATATAATTAAATAATAATTATTAAATAAAGCCAAAAGTGCTACGAGAGCGAAATCCACAAATTTTCATGAACTAAACAAGGCTTAAATATCCAGAAAGTTTGTGCGCAAGAATGCTGAAAGCCAAATATTATCCAAGGGGACATCTACTTGATACTGCGTTCGCTTCCAACCCATCCCAGACATGGCAGGCAATATTGCATGGACTTGAGCTACTGAAAAAAGGAGTCATATGGCGCATTGGTGATGGAAGGCAAATTCGCATTTGGAGAGACCCTTGGATTCCGAGAGGGTTCTCGCACCGCGTTACGACGCTGCGTGGAAGGAACAGGTTCCACTGGGTGGCAGACCTAATGAATTCGGATGGTTCAAATTGGGACTACAATAGAATTGCTAGCATCTTCAACGCAGCGGATAGGGAGGCCATCTCCAAAATCCGGCTTGGACAAAGAAGAACTGAAGATTTTATTGCCTGGCAACCAGAGAAGACTGGAAAATTCTCAGTACGCAGCGCTTATAATATAGCTTTGATGGAGAAGATTCGCGATTCAAGTCAAGCTTCAAGTAATAGACCAGAGGGCGACAGGAAATTGTGGTCCAATATTTGGAACTGCCAAATACCACCTAAGGTGAAAATTTTCGCATGGAAACTTGGGCGCGACATTCTGCCAACAAAGCAAAACAAATTTAGAAGAAATTTGGAACCATCTCCAGAGTGTGATCTATGTGGCCAGGGGGAGGAGACTTGTTTCCACGCTGCTATGGTTTGCCCCCATGCGCGTGCACTAAGAGAGGCCATGCGCCAATTCTGGGACTTGCCGGGTGAGGAACAATGCTGCTTCACCGGGGGCGACTGGCTGTTGATCCTACTGGATAACTGCACAGATGAGCAACGGTGTACACTGTTGTTGCTGCTTTGGAGAACATGGTACGTACATAATAACATTGTACATGGTGCAGGTCCTACCTCGGTGGGGGAGTCTGTGGGCTTCCTTCTCAGTTTTTGGGACAGCCTGAACACATATATAGCCCCTCCATATGGAGACAACGCCAAGGGGAAGGAGCCCTGCCAGATGACGATGCGAACAGGGATGCCCAAGCAGTATGCAGTGACCTTAAATCAGCATTGGAAGCTCCCCCAGATGGGTGGGTGAAGATCAACGTAGACGGATCCTATGTGGCGGCAACAGGCGAGGCAGGCGTGGGTGTCATAGCCAGAGACGAAAATGGTTGTGTTGTCTTCTCGTATTGGAAGTATTTTAATAAGTGCGGCAGTGCAGAAGAATCAGAAGCTTTGGCTTGCGTCGAAGGACTACAACTGGCACTTCAAGCACGCTTAGTGCGAGTAGTCATAGAAACAGACTGTGCAAGAGTAATGTCAGCCCTAAAAAATTCGGAGAAAGATAGATCAGAGATCGGCGTCATTATTGCTGAGGCCAAGGGCCTTACACATCTGTTGGGCGATTGGAGAATATCCCAAATAAAGAGAGAAGGAAATAGAGTTGCCAATGCTCTAGCTGGTTTAGCTAGGCAATGTAAAAGTACTGAGGTTAGATGGTCAGAAGTACCTGCGTGTGCCTTAGATTTCCTCAGGAATGATTGTAACTTTATCTTGCCTAGTTAATAAAGTCTCTCTTTATCCGCAAAAAAAAAAACAAGGCCTAAACAAGGCAGGGCGTTGCTTTCTCGGCTGCACACGGAATACAGAGACGACACATCACACATGGTCCAAGAAAGAGGCCCGGCCATCGCACTCGTGGCTGGTGGTGGGTTGGGCCTAAACTTCAGATCCACGACACCTCGACTGTACATGGGCCGTAATATCAGGAACGCAAAGCAGGGTGAAGACACGAAAAAGATCTCGAATTCCACGACCACTGATCCGACATCGCTCTTCCTCCTCTCCCCAATTCCGGGACCAGTTCCAGACCCAGCTGCGACTTCCTTTCCTGCCCAGCTCCACGACCGATCGAGAGGCACGCGCAAGATGCCGAGGCCCGCGCGCGCGCCGCTGCTCCGGCGCCTGCTCCTCCTGGCGGCCGTCGCGGCGTCCTGCTCCTACTACCTCCTCTTCCTGCAGGCGCAGGCCTCCGTCCCGCCGCGGTACGACGGGTTCGCCTACGGCGGCGGCGCCGCGGCGGCCTGGAAGGACGCCGTCCTCGTCGAGGCGTTTCTCGACCCGCTCTGCCCCGACAGCCGCGACTCCTGGCACCCGCTCAAGCTCGCCATCGAGCGATACGCGCCGCGGGTCTCACTCATCGTCCACCCCTTCCCGCTACCGTAAGCACGGGGCACGGGCGCTTATACTCTATCTGTCTTTCAGGGTCTATGGGAGAAACTTTTCGATAGCGGTGAAAGTCTTTCAGGGATTTGATCAGTGGACCATATTACATTCACACTGATTGGCTGAAGTAGCTGAGTAGTCTCACTAAAGCCTGTTGCACTGATTAAATTGTCGAATCTGAGATTTCTCACTACTAAATTGGGGTAATCAACTTTTAGCAGTTTTCAAAGGAAAAGAGCAAGTTCGTGGAGGGATCCTCTGGTTCAGGCTGGGTGTCAATATTTGGTGCTGGTGTCACTATGATCCCGCTTTAGGGTGTCACTATGTTGTTTGCTTCCATATGTCCCCGTTTGGTTGGGTGTGATTCATACTGTTAATGCTATATGCTGTATTTGCGGATGTACTGTTTCATTGGTTCACCAGAAAGTAAAACATTTTAGTAGGCCGCATTACGTAGTTAGTTACGCATAACAAAGGATTGTGGTAGTGCCTTTTCTGCAATTGGTTAGCCCCTGGAATCAGTTGCTTGAAACTATTCCCAGTTCCCACTAATATGTTAACTAAATAATACAGAACAAGATCTATAATTAAGCTTGCTATTTGCTAAAACAGAACCTTGCAGTTGCAGAATCAAGTGGGTGCTCCACTTTTATAATGAGATGGAGCTATTTAGAGCCAACGATTGCATCTCTTGCTCTGTCTCATGTCAATTGTTTTTCTTTACCAAATCGGGCCCATACATGGTCCCGTGAATGCTTCCAGGTGCCAGGTGTTACCTATGCTCGGTTGCAGTCTTGCAGACTTTCTTTTGTCGTTGGCAGGACAATTTGTATACTGAAATGCTTCGCGTTATGGATTTTTCAACTAGAATACTGTTCGCTTTTGTTTTTTTCCTATTAGTATGTTCCTGACTACTGATTCATTCATCATTCATTTTCTTCCTCTGATGTTCAACTACAGATACCACACATATGCATTCCATGCCTGCCGTGCGCTTTACATAGCTAACAAGTTGAATTCATCATCAACATATCCATTGCTGGAGCTGTTCTTCAAGAACCAGGTCCACTACATTCCCCATTACAATGGTTAAATTTTTTATATAGTTGCTTGATTATCCTTTTCATATGTTATTATCAGTGAGGTCTGAATTCTATTCTAGTAGGGAATGTACTTCTTTTTATTAAATCAAAGTTATGTTCAGTGAAATGTGTTACTATAATATCTACCCCATTTTTTTATAAAGGGATTCCTGCTTATTTTTAAAAGCATATAATTTTTCTAGCCCTTTTTTGGGGGTAGGGGGTTGCTCCACACAATTTTAGCATCAAGTTCTAACAGACCCTAAGGATTTGGATCCCAATTCTCCTTTTTCTCAACAGGCCCAACATAGAACATTTTGTGCTGACATAGCTTTCTTTGCCATACACATGGTGTCCTCTTTCTTACTGCTTACCACATTAAAGTTTCTCTGAAATGTTCAATTACCTTATTGATAAAACACAAACAGGAAAAGTTCTACAATTCTGCCACATCATCGCTCTCAAGCCCTTCTGTAGCTGTAGAAATGTCGAAGATGGCTGCGCAGACTGTTGGTAATTCAGTATCCGAGTTCCTGTCAGGCTTCAGTGACACGAAGACAGATTCGGCAGCGAGAGTTTCTTTCAAGGTTAGTTTTCCTTGTTCCGCCAAACAAAGCATTGGGAATTCTAATAAATATCTACCCTGAGTTTGCTCATCACTGATGAAATTGTCGTGAACGATGCTTTGTTCTGCTTCAGTATGGGTGCACGAGGGGAGTTTATGGCGCGCCATTCTTCTTTGTGAATGGTTTCCTTCAGCCTGGGGGTGGATCGCCTATCGACTACAGCACATGGATCGGCATCCTGGACCCCCTTGTTTCCCAGAATGGAGAACGAATTGAGATGTTTACTTCGATGTAACGTAACTAAGTGCTTGAAGTGGCCTTATTATGAAGGATACAGTCGTACAGATGTTTTGGCCAGTGCTGAACGGCTGATAAGCAAACAGCTCTTATGCCAGTTGTAAGCTCTGCAGTATACGCTGATGAATATCATACCACTTTGCCTGTTGTATTGTTAAGCTAGCATTTGTGTGAGACTGGCTAAACTAATGGATAAAGCCCTTGCATATAGGGTTATAGGAGCCTGCAATATGTTAAACTTCGTATAATCCCGTATTCCAACCATTCGCTCTTCTCCCTGTTTTTTTTCTTAATTGTTAACACTGCTTTCCCTGATTATTTCGTTGACTGACGCGTCATCTATGTTTGGGCCTGTCGGGTGGGTCTCTCAGTGTGCTGCTACATGGACACAATGGTCTTCTGCGTTGGCGCGTTGCATATCTGTAGACGAGTGTCAAGATCGCTGGGACTCTGGATCTCTAGCCTTGGTTTGGTAGACGATCACAATCACCCCTGCCCCCCCAGGCCTGACCCAAAGCCCTAATCTGCCATCTGAGCAGGTGGGTCAGATTTCCTCGGATCTCGTTTCCCGTGTCTATCCGTTCTCGAACACGAGCTCTGGCTCGCTCTAGTTCGATCAGCAGCAGATCGTTCTGGGATCGCGTGGGGGCCTGCTGAACGGCTGAACCCTTGCCTCCTCCGGCAAGGGTGATCTGGCATCTGCTGCGTCCGCGGTTGGTGGCTCTGTCATTAGCTCATCATCACTCCGCAGCAAGTGCCTGCGCACGTGTTCGGTGCTCGCTTGTCCGTCCCATCCGGGAGCTGGGCGTGTGAAACCTCGTCACACTCCGTACGGACCTCGACCTCGTCGGGGGCATGATGTGTCAGTGCCAGGTGAATGCTCGACCCGGTGGTCATCTTGTGCTGGCTGATCGGATTGGTTTGATTGACTGACCGGACCCTAACCAACGAGCGAAGCAGCGCAGAGGCAACAATACTCGACTTCGACGTCGACCGGACGGCTCGACTCGTCGTGCTGCCGGTACGGACGTCGACGTCGACCGGACGGCCACAAGCACGTCAGCCGGCATGACTTGGACTCCATCTGATACGTGCTCGTTCGTTGTTCCTGGACTCGGGAGTCTGGACCTGCCGACGGGAAACGTTGCCATCGGCAGCGGCTGCGTCAGCCTGCCGGGTTTGTGCGCGGCGCCGGGGTTGTGTCTAGTGCCTGACGCTACACGTTTCAGAGTCTAGCAAGGCCGCGAGAAAAAGAACGTACGGTATCGAACAAAAGGGTCGGGCCGTCGCGCTAGGGCCCCGTGGATGACGAGATTCCCTCTGCATATTTGCATTGTCAGCTTGCCTTACCTGCAGAGTATTTTTCCCTCTATTTTTTTTTCGAGGCACCTATCAAACGTTTTTTTTATGTGGTTTTACGTGTCGTGTGGGCGTTGTACACCTGCAGGCGTCAATTAGGAGGACTAAAAATAAAATAATTATAAAACTAATTATATAAGTTGTGGCTAATTTACAAGACAAATCTATTAAGACTAATTAACCAATGACTAGCACATAATTACTGTAGCATCACATAAGCTAATCATGTACTAATTAGGCTTAATAAATTCATCTTATGAATTAGCCACAACTTATATTATTAGTTTTATAATTATCTCATATTTAATATTGGTACATAAATATCCGTTATAACAGAGGCTAAAGTTTAGTCCTAGATCTAGAGGAGCACGACAGTCGTTGGATTGAGGACGGGTAGCCACATGTATCAAAGAAGACTACGCAAGATTGAAGATGGTACTCTATCCATTCCAAATTATAAGATATTAGACTTTTTTTACTCCAAATTTGACAATTCATCTTATTTAAAAAAAATTATGTAAACATAATCAAATTTAAGTTGTTCTTCAAGAACTTTTATTAATAACAAAACCACAACAAAAAAGTGATATTTTGCACAAATTTTTAAATAAAAAATTTAAACATCTTATAATTTGGTATGAATTGAGTATATACTAGTCATCCGATGAAAATCCAACTACTCTGGTTCATCTCGTCTATCGTCCATAAAGTATGACAAAATAAACAAGTCCGATGGATGTGGAAGACCCCGCTCCAAGTCCAAACCTCTTTTTAAAATCTGTGAACCATCGAAGAGGTTGCAGAGAGAGAGGCTGCCGTCCTACAGGCTCTGTTTACTTCCACTCCAAAACCTATTTTTTTAAAAAATTCTCTATTACATCAAATCTTTAGACACATACATTGAGTATTAAATATAGACAAAAATAAAAACTAATTGCACAGTTTGATCGAAATTTACGAGACGAATCTTTTGAGTTTAGTTAGTCTATAATTAGACAATAATTACCACGAACAAACGAAAGTACTACAATGTCGCGAAATTTTTTTCTTCGCCAACTAAACACGGCCCAAGAATACTCCAGTAATAAGGAGGACTAGAATGCAACTGCCAGGGCAATGCCTGCCTCAGTTGCTATGGCGTCTAGTACTCGATCGTCCGAACAAATCATACGGTATTTGATTTGATGCTGAGCCGACGTCCATGCTTCTGGAAATCGTGGAAAGAAGTCTAGGCTCGCGACGCCGATTCCAATCCGGCGTAACTTGGATTGGGCCAGTTTATATCACGCATCCCGCACTGTCCTGGGTCCTGACCGAACTAACAACGACTATAGTGTCCTGATCGAACAACATGAGTCAAACGCAGGCGGCAACCTGAAGGCCGCCATGTCACTCGTCATGTCGCAGGTGCAAGCAGATTCCTCGTCGTCGTCGGTCGTCGAACTCAGGACCTCATCATAGTCGTAAGTGACTGTTTAGATTTGGGATGAAAATTTTTTAGGTGTCACATCGGATGTGTCGAAAAGATGTCGGGAGGGGTTTTTAGAAACTAATAAAAAAATAAATTACATAGCTCATCAGGAAACTGCAAGACAAATTTATTAAGCATAATTAATCTGTCATTAGCATATGTGGGTTACTGTAGCACTTAAGGCTAATCATGGAGTAACTAGGCTTAAAAGATTCGTCTCGCGATTCTCAACTAAACTGTGTAATTAGTTTATTTTTTATCTACATTTAATATTTTATGCATGTGTCCAAAGATTCGATGTGATGGATGAAAAAATTTTGGGCGGAGAACTAAACAGGGCCTAAGTCGTAACTATCCTCTTTGAACCTTCAACAGTTCAACTTCCATGAAGCCCTGGTAGTATAAACCAGAACAGCTAGCTAGAAATATCTCAGCATTATACTTACCAGGAAATGTTTCAGCAGGGACCGGACCGGATACAGACCTGACCGGTACGGTGCTCACCATCCGTTGCCTATCCATCTCCTATCTGGAAAACATCACGGTCGTCACCCACTCGCCCGCCCGTTCGTTCATTCATTCAGCCACGGGGTCTCAAGGTGCTGCGCTGGTGGCGGGCACGCCCACACTAGACTTTCCTCGGTCCGTTTCCAACAGTAATCACCACACCGAAAACGATGCGCTGAGAACCCAGGGCCTTGTTTAGTTTCCGAAAAATTTTGCAAAATTTTTCAGATTCCTCATCACATCGAATCTTTAGACGTATGCATGGAGTATTAAATATAGATGAAAATAAAAACTAATGACACAGTTTGGTCGGAATTGACGAGACAAATCTTTTGAGTCTAGTTAGCCCATAATTAGACAATATTTGTCAAATACAAACAAAAGTACTACTATTCCTATTTTGCAAAACTTTTTGAAGTAAACAAAGTACTGAACCTGCACGCGTAAAATCGAAATCACACACAAAAAAAGAAAAGGCGATCCAGAGACCCGAGTCCGGACCAAGGCGACCCCGACCGCGCCGCGGCAGGCGGCAGGCGGCAGGCAGGAGTCCAAAGCGAAACTTCCAGCGCACTGACGCGTGACGTCTGACCCCGACGGAAAAAAAAAACTCTCTGCGCCGTGGGCCCCGCCACCCACCCCTTCCCGCGGGAACCCAGCGTCCGAACCGGCCACCTCGCACTCGGAGGTGCCGGGTGCGGCACCGCGGCGCGGCAGGTACACTACACACCCTGTTGCGCGGTGTTGGCCCTTCCATTCTCCCCCGACTCCTCCACCTCGCCCGCGGGGCTCCGAATCCCGGATAAATAGCAGCCCGCGGACAGAGCCCTCGACCTTTCCAATTCCAGAGTTTCAAGGCCTCGCTTTACCTTGCTTTTGCTTCTGCGTCTGCTTCGCTGCCTATGGCGGCGTGGGTGCGGGCCGCGTTGCTGGCCGCCGCCGCCGTGGCCGCGTATACGGCAGCGGCGGCGGTGCCAGCGGAGGCGCTGAGCCTGGACGTCCACCACCGGTACTCGGCCACCGTGCGGGAGTGGGCGGGGCACCACCGCGCGCCGCCGGCCGGGACGGCGGAGTACTACGCGGCGCTGGCCCGGCACGACCTGCGTCGGCGGTCGCTCGCGGCCGGGCCCGCCGCAGGAGGAGGAGGAGGAGGGGAGGTGGCCTTCGCCGACGGCAACGACACGTACCGGCTCAACGAACTGGGATTGTGAGAGCTAGCTACCACTGCCTCGCTCGCTTACAGTTTTTTTTTTCTTCCGTCAATCTAATCTTCCTTGTTGGGGCTTAGCTTAGCTTCGAATCGGGGAGAGGGATGAATAGAATGGAATCATTAGCATAGTCCAGGTTGCTGTTTAGGGAGCTCTGGTGTTCCTTTTGCCTTTTTTTGAGCTAAAAGCAGCAGGCGGTGGTTGGAGTTGGTTGCGCAGCTTGCATTACGCGGTGGTGGCGCTGGGGACGCCGAACGTGACGTTCCTGGTGGCGCTCGACACCGGCAGCGACCTCTTCTGGGTGCCCTGCGACTGCATCAATTGTGCGCCCCTCGTCTCCCCCAACTACAGGGTACGGCTTCTCCTCCTCCTTCCTCTTGCCTTCTACTCCACCCTTCGTTATGATTGCGACTGAGTTTGATCTTTTGCTCTATCGGATGCTATACTATACTAGTACTATCTTCTAAAAACATTAGATTACAAAGTTAATTCTCGAGTTGTTTTCCCGAGATTACTGCATGATCACGCGGACATATTTCGTGAAAAAGAACAAAAAGTGGAAGCATGGCATGTGTCATGTGCAAATCTTCCAGAAGCACGGCAGCCTCAGCTGGGACCTTGTAGGGATCTAATAAATAAAAACAAGTCCAATTCATTGGTTCTGGCCCTGGACATGTGTATTCTTTTTTTTTTCTCCTTTTGAAAACGAGAAGTTTTTATTTTCTGTCAATATCACAGAAACTTGTAGTCTCCTGGTGCTTCCAATCCATTGACTATACTATCACCAAACTGTACATGTCTCATGTCTGTGCCTTGTGTAATTTGAACAGGATTTAAAGTTCGACACATACAGCCCTCAGAAGTCGAGTACTAGCAGGAAGGTCCCATGCAGTAGCAATTTGTGTGATCTGCAGAGCGCATGCCGATCAGCAAGTAGCAGCTGCCCTTACAGCATCGAATACTTGTCTGATAACACGTCGTCCACCGGTGTGCTAGTTGAGGATGTCTTGTACCTGATAACGGAGTATGGGCAACCAAAAATTGTTACGGCCCCCATAACGTTTGGGTACGCACTCTATGATACACCACACGCTAAACTGTATAATTGATTGTGCTTATTTCCGTGTGCTGAATCTCGTGCCGATTGTTCAGTTGTGGGCGGATTCAGACGGGTTCATTTCTAGGCAGTGCTGCACCCAATGGTCTACTTGGGCTTGGTATGGACAGTATATCAGTCCCTAGTTTACTAGCAAGTGAAGGAGTTGCTGCCAATTCCTTCTCCATGTGCTTTGGAGATGATGGTCGTGGTAGAATCAATTTTGGGGACACTGGAAGCTCAGATCAGCAGGAAACCCCGTTAAACATTTATAAACAAAAGTATGTTCCGACTCATCATATATGCATTTCATATAAACAAGAAACTATATATCAACCTCATCTTGGTATACCTTCTTCTGCAGTCCATATTACAACATAAGCATAACTGGTGCCATGGTGGGAAGTAAATCCTTTAACACCAATTTTAATGCTATTGTTGACTCTGGCACCTCTTTCACAGCTTTGTCTGATCCGATGTACTCTGAAATCACTAGCAGCGTAAGTATTATGTCTAATCAGCACTGCATCTTTCGGACGTGGAAAACTTGCCTTTAGGGGCATATGCCATCATGTGCATTCACTATTCGATATACATGGGGATGAGAGAGAAATGATACACATAGGGGCATATGTCCCTAAGGGCAAAATCAACATTACCTGCATCTTTCACTGTGTTTTGTTCTTACACATGTTCATTCTTAATCAGTTCAATTCACAAGTACAAGATAAGCCAACCCAACTTGACTCTTCTCTGCCCTTTGAATTTTGCTACTCCATAAGGTATTTTCATCTAGTAACAATCTATCTACACGTACTGCTCCATGTATGTCTGATGGATTTGCTGCTGCACACTCCAGTCCAAAGGGTTCTGTCAATCCTCCAAACATAAGTTTAATGGCGAAAGGTGGAAGCATATTCCCTGTCAATGATCCAATAATTACCATTACGGATGATGCATCTGTAAGATAGAACTGGCACTCTACTCTATTTGTTTATTTGTTTATCTGTATCCCTGTAAGTGAGTTTGTTAATTAATTTGCAATACCTCTCTCTCTCTCAGAATCCGATGGCATATTGCTTGGCTGTTATGAAGAGCGAAGGTGTTAACTTAATAGGGGGTAAGCGCTTCTGTGTTCAAACTCTTAAACCTTCTGTTTGGACTTTAAGGTGCTTAGTCTAGTTTATTATGAATAACCCATTGAATGGATTCGCTATGATACTGTTAATCAATAGACTTGCTTTTCTTGTCAACTTATTAATGTTTTGTTCATTTATTCCAAATCCTTGCATATTCAACATTTTAGATGGTGCCCTGTTATCATGTTATATTTGAGATCTGGGCACACACACCAGCTACATCCATGACTATTCTTTTATCTTGATCTCAGTCTGGACGTATGCAGTGATAATAGCTTGCCTCAATGTTTAGTCATTTTTTATGCAGAGAATTTCATGTCTGGGCTTAAGGTTGTGTTTGATCGAGAGAGGAAGGTCTTGGGTTGGAAAAAATTTAATTGTAAGCTCCGTCATATCCATCTAGACTTTTTTTGCAGATTAAATTTAAAAAGCTTGAAACTAGAGCAATGCCCTTACATGTTGTGGCTTGTCATGCCAGGTTACAGCGTGGACAACTCAAGCAACCTTCCAGTGAACCCAAATCCTTCTGGTGTTCCCCCGAAACCTGCCTTGGGACCGAACAGTTACACTCCTGAAGCTACCAAGGGTACCTCGCCCAATGGCACCCAAGTCAATGTATTGCAGCCTTCTGCAGGTTTTTCGCTGAAGCTGCATTGCAACAGAAACGTCTTTGTCGCCGCTGCTCTGCTATTGCTCGTGATCCTTTGATCACCTCTACTCCCCATGACAGTCTTTTCAAAACAAAATCGCCAGATATGATAGGTTTAGTCAACACTTGATCACCCTGTATTGATTTACGTATAGTGCTATAGGATCACATTCTTTTGGCTTGTGTCCACAGTTCCAGTAGGAGATAGGATAGAACACGGGATGAGTCCATAGCCTCATAGGCCATTTTTGTTCCATTTTTACACGTTCATAATGTACCTTGTGATAATTTACTCCACCCAGAGTTTGTGTGGTGGTGGCCCTGGTGTGTGTACATATTAGAGATGACTTCAGGATGTATTGACCTTATAGACTAAGGGAATAATGATGCTCACTTATAGAGGTATACTTCATATTGGTTCTCTATGATGCTCTCGTCCAAATATTACTTTGATGTAGATTTTTTGTGAGGATGAGAACACTGAATTCACCGACATTCTGTCATTGTTTCATTTGAAGTTTTGCTGAGGCCCCCAAATTCACAGGGACGCCACTGATTCTATGATGTCATAGCTTTCCACGTTTCAATCTTTTGTTGATTTCGTTTGGATTGTGGCCATGTTTGAATTTTGGTCCATAAGGACCGTTCCCACCAATTTTTTCCCCGCAAAATGAGGGACATTGTAAAAAGTATCTTACCACCTTTTGAGCCGCAAAATGAGAATACGTTAAATTGTGTTTAAACAATTGGGCTCAAATGAGAGATCTTCTAAAAAGTATCTTACCAGCTTTTGAGCCGCAAAATGAGGGAGAAAGTCTACTTTTCCTCCTCCACTTTTTACGAAAGTTCGTTTTTCCTCTCTCAACTCCAAAACTAGACAAACCACGTCCCTCAGCTTTTCAAACCGTGCATTTTTATCTCCCGAAGGTGGGTTTGCTACAGTGAAGGGTGGTTTCCAAAGGCTTTGCTACAGTAACAGTTTTAATTAAATCATAAAAAAATATAAAATAGAAAATACAATTTTTTTGGACTCCATATAAGTAAATCTATATAGTAAACATATAATATGGTATGCTTTAGTACAATTTTTTTGCTATAAAGGTTTTGTCCTTTTCTTTTTTTATTTATTTGGCCGAATCTTTGAAAAATCATAGTAAATCATAGAAAAATCATAAAATAGAAAAATCTAATTTTCCTAGACTCTACTGAGTATATATACAAAATTCACATATAATATATGTAAGCTTTATTCTGACAAAATAATTATAGAAGCTACAACTATGAATTATTTTAATTAATTACAGAAAAGCATAGATCTAAAGCTAAAAAAATACTAAAGCATACCATATTATGTATTTACTGTGTATATATGTTCATGTGGAGTCTAATAAAATTAGATTTTGATTTTATGATCTTTTTGTAATTTACTATGATTTTTAAATATTCAGCCAAAATAAATAAATAAAGAAATAAAGACAAAACCTTTATATCAAAACTTTGTAGTAAAGCATACCATATTATATGTTCTTTGTGGAGATCTAATTATGTTGAGTTCAACATAATTGGATTTTTTATTTTATAATTTTTCTGTGATTTACTATGCTTTTTCAAAAATTCAACCAAAATAATTAAAAAAAGAAAAAGACAAAACACCACCACTGTAGCAAAACCACTCTAAGGAGGTAAAATGTATGATTTAAAAAGTTGAGGAAGGTGGTTTGACTGGTTTTGAAGTTGAATGAGGAAAAGCGGACTTTCGTATAAGTTGAGAGAGAAAAAGTAGACTTTTTCACAAAATGAGAGATCTTGTAAAAAGGATTTTAGGCCTTGTTTAGTTCCCAAAATTTTTCATGATTTCCCATCACATCGATTTTTTTTACGCATGCATGGAGCATTAAATGTAAACGAAAATAAAAATTAATTGTATAGTTTGTCTGTAATTTGTGAGATGAATCTTTTGAGCCTAGTTACTCCGTGATTGGATAATATTTGTCATATACAAACGAAAGTGTTACAATAGCCAAAACTAAATTTTTTCGCGAACTAAACAAGGCCTTACCACCTTCTGATACCCACTGGGCTCAAATTGAAGTGCACCAAAGTGGCCCACACAGCCCATATATACCCTTCCTTAACGTCCTCCCTGAACAAACCCCAGCCGTACATGTCCAAGATCCGTCCGTCAAAATAGAATCCCAATGCCCACAGAACACACGCAACGTTCAGGGGCATTTTCGTAACTTCAACCAACAAAACCCTAGACGCGCGGCAGGCAGCCGACCCGGTCGCTCCCGTTCCCGGTCTGAACGGAGGCGGCCGTATAAAGGCCTTCTCCTCCCGCCTCTCCCGGCGGTTATCTTCACCAGCGAGCCAAGGACACACAACCGCCGGCGCCCGGTCCCCGACTGACGTGCAGGTAACCGACAGCTCCCGCTTCACGACTGGCAACCGCGCGCGCCGCCTCCGCTCCATTATATTTCTCGACTTGCGCTCGCGCTGCAGCAGTTGCCGCGCCCGCGCTGTGCTCTCGCGTCCCGCCGGATCTGAGTGGGCTCGCTCGCATTGTGCTGTGCTGTGTGTGCAGCGAAAGGGAAGCGAGGGGAAGATGGACCGGTACCAGAGAGTGGAGAAGCCGAGGGAGGAGGCGCCCATTAAGGAAAACGAGATCCGCATCACCACGCAGGGGAGGATGCGCAACTATATCACCTACGCCACCGCCTTGCTCCAGGTATCGCTCTTTCATCGACGACTGTATTCACTGTAGTGTGTAGTGAGTTTCAATGTGACTACACAATTTGAATTCTCTACTTAGCGCCATAAAGTTTGTTACCATTAGTAGTACGTTGTCGGCGTGGTCAGGGATGTCTGAGTCGTTTAGGGGAGTGATTGAAAAGTAAGCGGAATGATTGGCCCGTACGAGTTGTTGTGACATGCACTAAAGCGTGTCTCTCCCCCCTTTTTTTTTTAATTGCAACTAGAATTGTGAAAGGGGAAAGGCACCTGTATGTACTAGAAGGTGACCTGAGTCCCAACTTTAAAGTTGTTATGTTGTGATTTTATGAAACACAATATGTTGATTTTTCATGTCCTGCTTAATGGTTTGTCGAGTATTTTTGTCTGATTTAGTAATTTTTGCTGTCAACTTCAGCAACATTATAGGCAAGGGCAAGAGCTTTTGATGTGTACATGAAAACCCAAAGCATCTTATGCTAAAGAAGGCCAGATTTAGTCTAGATATTGGCTTAGATATATGGTGACAAGTAAAAGCGGCCAATGTCTGTGATGTGATGCACCACTGAAAAAGGCAAACTATAAGTTCTTGTCGTCACTGTCTAATCGCTTTACTGCTTTAGTTATGGTACTTGGTATACTGTTTTTGGTTATGTAGTTGATGTGGCAACATTATTATTGTCTACACTTGCCATTTTTGTCATATGGTCCACGTGCGTCTCCTTCAGAAAAATAGGACCCCAGTGCATATTTGTTCTTGGCCATTTTCTTAAATGATATCTTCTTGTTCAAGTAGTTTTTTTCTGCTTTAAAATTTAAGGTGTGTAAGAGTGTCTAGAATATAATTTTATGTGATACTTCTGCTTTTCTGCAATACATTTTGTGTTTCGTGCCTGATATGTTGCACCATATTATATTTCTTACTTGAAGGACAAAGGTTCCGATGAGGTTGTATTCAAGGCCATGGGAAGGGCTATCAATAAAACTGTCATGATTGCAGAATTGATCAAGGTACTCCTGATGGTTCTTGTTCTTGCTATTATTACTTTGTGACTTGATTCTAATTGTTACTCTTATTCTGTGAAGAGGAGGATTGTTGGTCTCCATCAGAATACCACCACTGGATCTACTGATATTACTG
This sequence comes from Sorghum bicolor, assembly GCF_000003195.3. Classification (NCBI taxonomy): domain Eukaryota; kingdom Viridiplantae; phylum Streptophyta; class Magnoliopsida; order Poales; family Poaceae; genus Sorghum; species Sorghum bicolor. The sequence goes on along the minus strand of NC_012871.2, from coordinate 66,309,677 downwards.
ATATGTGGGAGCCATTGGAGGAAGGCCTACTTCCGTAAGTGACTTGTTTCTATTTCAGGATAGATCTGCACATGAACTCTTAATTTTGGAGTTTAAGATTATCTCTCTCTGCAGGCTTGAGACAACAAGACATGTCTCTATGATCACTATAACTCTTTCAAAGAAGGAGCTGGACACATCGTCTATCGGGTATGCATATTGCACTCTTTTGTCAACTGCATCTAATAAGAAATCAGTATTCCCTCTGTTTCTTTTTATAAGGTATAGTAGGATTTGAAAAATCTTTAGAAGCGCTCTTCGATCATCAATTACTCCCACAATATATCAATCAATTACATCAAAATCAATTTGGATTCAATTATATGTGGAATTTGATTATATTGATACAACTTTTATATATATGCATGCATATAATTTGAGCAATTGTTGGTCAAAATCTAAGTTTGACTTGTTTGAATCCTAATATGCCCTTTATTTTGAAATGGAGGGAGTAGTCAGGATGCCTGCTGGCTTATCATCAGTTGAACTAATTGTTTGGGCAGATATCAATCTCCATTGCCTGCTGATGAAGTGAAGCCTTTGGTTGAATATGATAATGATGAAGGTATTGTGCATGATTCACTTATGTTAATTTTTCTTAATGTTTTAATAATTCTGTATGGCCTCATAATTCATTTAATTGATTGTAGATGCACACTCACCTGGTGGCCGAGGAAGGGGTCGTGGTGGTCGAGGCCGTGGGCGGGGCAGGGGTAGAGGAAGAGGTGGACGTGGTGAGGCCAAGTGCTGCTGAGTAAACCCTCAATTTGTCACATGTGCAATTGTTCCTTACACATTAAGTTTCAGGAAATGGGTACAACGACTATGCTGATGTCGGTTGGGAAGATGATCACGCCCCTGCATATATGGGCAATGGATATCCCCGTGGAAGAGGTCGTGGTTTCAGGGGCCGTGGCAGGAGAGGCGGCTACAATGGCCAGCCTGATTACCAACAGGATGGAGGCTATTATGAGGAGGCACCTGTTCATGCTCCAGCCCGAGGTGGGTAACCTCACATTCATCGATTAATACTCTCTCCGTTCCAAATTGTAGTTCATTTTGGCTTTTCTAGATATATAGTTCACTAGCGACTAGTGTATATATGCACACTAATGCCCCTTGCTAATCTAGTGCAATTGGTAACCAGGTCGAGGCCGTGGTCGTGGGAGAGGCCCATCCAGAGGTAGAGGACGTGGTGGCAATGCAAACGGGGTGATGCATGCTGCTGCACCAGGTGCATAAGCCGTTTGTTACCAGTCTGGACTGGTTTGTTGGATGCCTGCTCCAAATATGAAAATGTATCATCTGTTGTTGTCAGTTAACGTTATACTTGGTATAAGATTGACATTCTGTGTCGGAATGCATCCAGGTTTTGATATTTGACTAGGTCTGTAGGGTAGCGTCTTTACAATGCTTCCTCCTTCCCAGTAGATGTCTTAAACTAATTGTAGTTTCGTAAAGGTTTAGAGCAGGGCATTCTTTCTATTTTTTTAATATAAAAACGAAGTCTTGTTCCATGTTCAAATGTGCACGCTTTTGTATGTGCTTGTTTTTGAAATGCAAGTTCGATTTAAAAGTATGTGTAGTTGCAATGTGAATGACCTGTGTACACGACGGAACAAAGACCTTGCTTCTCTATAGTTCATTTCAGTACGTGTGGTACAATGCTACAAATCTCGTGATCTACCTATGGGACCTGAGACAAGGCTTGAGTATATAGCAAGATAACGCTCAATCTCAATCCTTAAATAATTTATGAGGCTGAAGTTCCAAATTTCCAATTGTCCAACACGTTTTTAGAAGATACTCCCAAAAGGAGTAATTCTCTAATGTGTTGAAGAGAATAATGCCTACTTTGCGGCTCTTTTTCTGAGCACCCCCAACATGTTCTTCAGAAGATAATTCTGTAATGATTTGGGAGTTGGGACTCTTTTTCTGAGCACCCCCAAGAGTCCCAAATCATTCTAATAGCTCTCTTATTCAATCTTCTCGGGAACACTGTTGCAGTGTTGCTGATGCTGAAAGCATTGTAACCAAGGCCACCAGGGATGGGACCATTGATGCCACCATTTGATCATGCCAACAGTCGGATGAGCCACAGATAGCTTTTAACTCCCGGTTCCCTCCAAACTGTCACAATGAAAAGGAATGCGTTGGGACGAGGCGCGAGAGGCTCCAGCAGGAGGAAGAACTAGCAAAGCACATGGCTGAGGAGGACGATGATGGCTTAGTGTAGTTGATTTTAAGTTTGGCTTTCCTACTCTAGTTGCAGAGTGGGCTGAAATTTGAAACCTTTGATGTTGTTTGCCACATTTTTTTTTATCATTTCAAAATTCAAATAAGTACATTACATTTTTTTCTCAGATTGTATCTAAGGTAATTTGAGCCTCCTGTCGCCACTTGCCAGTACGTTTTTGGGCCATGTACATAATATACTGTTCCCCACCAATATACAAACAAGAATATGGAACTTGTAGTCTAGTGCATATTTACATATCCTGTTGCCCTTTCTTGGCAGTACATTTTTTTGTGCTACATACCGTTCCGCACCAATGCAGAATCTAGAATTGGTAATTAAGTGCGGTGTGTACATGTTTTAGTTATAAGAGCATTAAGTAAATTATATGGAACCATATAGGGATGTAGCTCAGATGGTAGAGCGCTCGCTTAGCATGCGAGAGGTACGGGGATCGATACCCCGCATCTCCAACTTTTGTTCGATTTTTCTTTTTATACATTTGTTTATCTCTTGCTGTTCGATTTTTCTTTTTATACTTTATACATTTAATATTTGTCCGAGGAGATAGTGGTTGTTTCTCTCTCTGTTTGTCGTATCTCCAACTTTTGTTCGATTTTTCTTTTTATACATTTGTTTATCTCTTGCTGTTTGTCTTCTTTTTTATACATTTAATATTTGTCCGAGGAGATAGTGGTTGTTTCTCTCTCTGTTTGTCTAAAGAAAATAGTTCTTTTTTATACATTTTATATTTGTCCGAGAAGATAGTGGTTGTTTCTCTCTCTGTTTGTCTAAAGAAAATAGTTGTTCATACTGTATTTGTTTCTCTTCAGTTTGTCTAAAGTTCATTTCAAAATTCATTTTTTATTTTTATATATTTGTTTTTCTCTCCTGTTTGCCTGAAGAAGTGGTTGTTTCTCTCATGCTCATCTAAAGTTCATTTCCAAATTCTTTGTTTCTTTTGAACCATTTTCTTTTTTGTATATTTGTTTCTCTCTCCTGTTTGTCTCAAGAAGACAGTTGTCCACTCTTTGTATGTATTCTTGTCTTTTAATACTGAACACAAATATTATTAAATAACATCCACTTTAACTTAGAATTGTATTCTTCTAAGTTTTTTTTTCGAATTACATAATACAATAGAGATACTTACAACGTACGTATACTCATCCTAAAAACGCACACACACAAACTCTATCCCTATGAGTACTTCTGATTGAGTCAGCAAATTTCGAAATTCACAAAGTTAACACAGGCCCCTTGCTATCGATGGAGATGTTACCTACCACTGAAAATATAATACCGTTAAATTTTAGAATAAATCTAGAAAAATGCGAGCATGATGGGTAGGTTCCACCATAAGAAACCCAACCAACTGATCTATTGGAAATAGTATTTTCCGTCTTTTTTAAGAAAAAACATTGATTTCTGAAAATCTAGACTATTGCCCTTCTTATAAAAAAATTTCTATCTTATTGAGAAAAATGTTTTGAAACGATATTTTTATCTAAATTTTTAAACAGAATCTTATTCTGAAAGATTTATTGTAGTGATGCAATCACAAAATTTAATTTAAACACTCAGCGGCTTCTAAAAATCTTCAAAGGTTTTCTCAAGTGCTGAGATCAGCAAATCTAGTTTCTCCTTTAAGTTGCATAGATCCATCATCCATAGTAGGGGCCATCGAAGAGGTGTTGCATTCCCACCAGTCCGACCATATCACATCACATACACACCCAAATATTCCCACATCTCAATCTATCTCATTAGTCATTTCCAACAAGGAATCAATATTGGTTCTTTTAAACAAAAAAAAAACGCAACCTATTCCAACCACATCAGCAGCATATACCTGAAACTCCAAACAAGAAATAAAGAAAAGAGGTAATATCATTTTCTTAGCAATATTCACAGGCACACAAATTCGAAAAAAATCTGCATCAACATAATAGAATCATCAGCTGACGCAAACCCTTCATATCCAGGGAATTTGTGGGAATTACATCTTCAAAGAAAAACAAACCATTTGGCTCAAAAAAACATGACATATGCAGATCAGCTCCATGCCCATGTCAGAGCGGGAGCAGTAGAACAGGACAAGGGATGAATTCAGCAAGCAAATTCCCATCGACATGCTTCGAGTGTATTGCCTCCATGCTTAGCACAACCAGGTCCAAGTTCCACTCATCAGCGACTTCCCCGATGATAGCTGTTGGTTTCTGCCCTTCCCCAAGACGCTCCATCAATTTAAACTCCGAAAATCCGCCTGCACAGAAGCAATGGATATCCACATTGCAGTAAGAAACAGCACAAGAGGTGGAGTGTGATGAGTCAAATGGCACCACAAAACCTTCTGAGAGATGCCATCTAATGCTTGACATTTGAGTATCATGATCTGGGACAGACTCCTTTGGTTTATCGTCAATAACTGCAATTAACATATTCAGAAATTAGAATACTACCATACAATAGTTCTAATCTCTAAGGAAGAATAAATGTGAAATACCTGAAGCACATAAGGCAACATTTCAGATTGAGAACTTACCAACTACAGTAATGTCTGCTCCATACTTCTTTGCTAGAGAAGCAGTTGTTGCTGCAGCCTGTTGTGCCATACAAACTGTTATGGGAAAAGCAACTATTTGCCAGTGACGGAAGAGTAAGTTGTGGATATAGAACATAATCAACATACAAGATCCTCCCTAAAGGAAAAAGGTTCGAGCAGCCAACATATCTTCCTTACTAAGACTGCCAGTCTAAACAGAAATGGCTAAGTCAAACTTGTCTGATGTTCCAAATTAAAGGATGCAGATAAGATTATAAGAAACAATAGGAAGTATCTTGCAGCAGTGTCTATCTACATTAAGAAGTTGCAATTATGTATCTCGTACATATTCTCTACAAATTCCTTACAAATTATCTAGAACACAATTCACCACTTTAAGTATTTTGAAGATAAAGATGGACCTGTCTTGTGCCCTCAGAAAGGTAAGGGTTGCGATCAAGGACTGGAAGCAGAACATGTTTAACTTGCGAGAGGGCATCAACAGCCAAAGCACTTCCAGATTCATTCACTTCCGCCCTGACTGATTATCCAAACAGAAAAAAAACTAAGCAGTGGTATCTTTGGCTTGATGAATGATTCACATTCCCAAGAAAAATATCATTATAAAGGAATGTTAGAAGCTAAAACATAAATGAAATAGACTCACTTTTCAGTTCTTAAACTCAGTTCAAGCCATACTGATCTTGAAATAGGAAAGGAAATCATTGTGGTAAAACTTTCATACAATACTGCTGCCCTTTTTTAGCCACTAGTACAATGGTCTCCTCGAATGCAACTCAGCAGCACTTATTCATGCAACAACCAAATCGGCTTATGGAATTCCTGTTCTCAAATTAGGTCGGGTTTACTGAAGAATCAAATGCAACTCAGCAGCACTTTGTGCAACAACCAAATCGACTTATGGAATTTCTGTTATCGAATTTGGTCGGTTTACTGAAGAATCGAGCACGATGAAGCAGAAAAGCAAAAATGACAATCAAAACTCTCTATTCATCAGCTGCAGGGACTAGAGGACCATGATCCTACAACTAGCTAATGAAATCGGTGCTCAGATGAACTTGGACAAAACGAGAACAGTTAAAAGACAGTTAATTTCACAGAACTAAAACTATATGCTTAGCTATCTGGGAGCAGGGCCGAGCCGAGGGGCGTGCGAGCAGTGCGCAGGAACAGGGTCCATGATTTTTAGGGGCCTCAAGTCCTATGAATGGTATCAGCTAACTGTCATCACTACTGTAGTTTGTTACCAGGAGCATGCAAACTAGTACCACTGACTACCAGCTACGTCTACCTAAAGGATCAATTCAAGCTCATAACGTTAACGTCCATGATGTATTTAGTACTGAACACTGGCAGATATGACATGAGTCAGGCGATATTTAAAGGCTCATCATATAGTTTGGTACAGGGCCTCAAATTTTGCCAGCTCGGTCCTGCTGGGAGCTACAATTTCTGTAACCAATTTCAAAGAACTACAATTGCTTTGTGCCATCACGTTCACAGACCTATGACATTTTGTGTGGACCCATATATTAGGTATCAGCCACACATGTTAAGTGTGGACCCACATGCATGTCGACTTGGGTTTGTGTGAATCTAAGGGCACAAATAGTTTCAGGATTGTGAAGGTGATCTCAGAAAGTCAGTTCCTTGATAGTTGGACACGAATAGTTGTAGTTTTGTTAAATTAAAAAAACTCACGCCTTTCAGTTTCACAGTGCAACATGACCCGAAGCAAGAGAGGGCCTGTTCTACTATTCTGAACTTTCACCACTTCCAATCTGACAAATGAACTCTGATGACCGATCCCAAGATGGTCCTACGTTCTGGCATTTCATAGTAAACTGGCGATCAAGAGCGGCGAGGCCTAGAGAGATCCTACACTAAAGCAGGTCACGCGCACGCGCACCGGGCGAGCGGGACCGGCTGCGGAAAGAAAGTGCCGAGCTTAAGCTAAGAGTACTGGGGCAAGAGCAAGACGAACAGGGATTACCTCCGTGACGGGGTCCTCGGCGCCGGCTCGCAGCGGCGAGCGAGACGCTCTTCTTGGCCGTCGAGAAGGCGGCGAGCTCCGGCGCGGGGCTCGCGCAGACGCGGGAGGCCGGCACGGGGAGCAGCGAGCTGGCAAAGGCCATGGTGGTCCGTCGGGCGGTTTCGATTGCGCTAACCTTGGATGCGGCTGCGGCGGCGCGGCGGCGAGGAAAGGTTGGCGACTTCTGGAACGGCGTGGAGACTGAAGAGGACAGAGGAGAGACCGAGAGGGTCCGTGGACGATGGCCGACGGGGACGGGCGGAAGGACAGGTGGAGGTGGCGGCCGTATACCGGGGAGCCGGACGGTGGCCCACGAAGGCTGTGGGGTGGATGGATAAGTTTTCCTAGTGCTCCTCTTTTTTCTATTTCTTCCTTCTAATCTCTTTCCATGTGGGCTTGGCAGCTTGGTCACTGCTCAGTGCTCACTATTCACGGAACCGAAAGAACCGGAACCGAAAAATAAGTTTTGAGAAACCGAAATAACCGAGAATAATTCGGTTCCTACCCTCGGTTAACCGAATTAACCGAAAGAACCGAAATTCATGAATTTTACTTTACTTACTAGTATTTTATAAGACAAAGTTTGATTTTTGTGTGACGTCTCATACTAAATTACTATGTATTTATGTTACTATATTGCTATTGTAATCTTACCAATTATTATTATCTAAATTAGAAGTGATGTTGCCTATATTTGCTTTAAAGCCTACATATTTTTTTGTTGTATTAACCTTTGCTAGAAAAATTCGGTTAGTTCGGTAAGAACCGGAACCGAACAGAAATAACCGAGAACCGAAATGCTCGGTTCCTAAATTTTTTTGGAACCGATCGGTTCTTATATTCTAGGAGCCGAATTTCATAAATAACCAAGGTAACCGAACCGAAACCGAACCGAGAACCGAATGCCCACCCCGACTCACTATGGCCTTATTTAATTTGCAAAAATTTTGGTTTTTGGCTACTGTAGCACTTTCGTTTTTATTTGACAAACATTGTTCAATTACGGAGTAACTAGACTCAAAAGATTTATCTCACAAATTACAGATAAACTGTGCAATTAGTTTTTATTTTTATTTATATTTAATGCTCTATGCATGCGACCAAAGATTCGATGTGAGGAGGAATCTTGAAAATTTTTGCGAAATAAAAAAGGAGCAGTACAAATTTTTAGCTTTTCTGTTCGTTTTGCCAAAATTTGGCTTAAGTTGTTGCTGATACTGAAATATTATGAGAGATAAACATCACTAGAAAATATTGCTATAGAATAAATCGCTGAACTTTTGTTTGGATTTTTCGTGGATGATCTGTATCGCTGGCAAGAAATAACAAAAGCAACGTACTTTCTAAAATTTTCCAAAACTTTATTTAGCGTAAATCTTTTTCGATGTTGAAGTGTTCCTCTCATGTCTTCCGTGGCTAGAGATGGAAAAGAATATAACGTTCAAATGGAAGTCTCTACATCATCATCCTTTTGGATTCCTGTATGGGATTGGTGAATTGTACTTTCCATTGATCTTGCTAGAGGCCACATACTATACGGTAGTATTTTATGGTCTATTTGGATTACGACCTCAGTCCTGATGTGAGACAATTGAAATCGGACGCGGGGGCAAATTTTAACCATGTCCTAATAATACACAAATTTGATTGCAAAAATACTACTAGTACTATACATAAGCATAAGTCATAAATAAAAGTATTGTTTGTTGATTTATTATAAAAGAAAAACATTATTAAATAACTGGTAGATTCCACATATAAACTCAAGCAAACAGTCTCATAATTATGTATCGATTGCTCTAGAGGGGATGAAAATGGGACAACTATTTTCTAATATCCGTCCGTCTAAAAACGGTCAAAACATAATTTGAATAGTTCTTATCTAAATCTAAAAAATTAATATCTGATTGTATCTAATATCCGATTAAAAAATAGGGGATATGGACAATAATGTATGATACTAGTATCCACTGTATCCGATCGGATTTGATCGTGAATCGGTTGCCTGATTTTCCAAGCAAGGAAAGGCGAGAAAAGGAACGCGGCCCGCTAGCGGCAAGCCGAGATCCATCCTGCGCCTTCGCTTCAGCCGTGAGCCCGCAACCGACCCGCCGCAAAAGACCAAAACCCTAGCCGTCACAGCGCCGCCCCCGAATCATAAACCTCCAGCCTCGCCGGCGGCCATGGCGTTCTCCGGCAGGATCAAGGAGCTCATGAGGAAGTACGGCAAGGTGGCCGTGGGCGTCCACCTATCCGTCTCGTGCGCCTCCATCGCTGGCCTCTACGTCGCCATCAACAACAACGTCGACGTCGAAGCCGTCTTCCGGAGGTTCGGCATGTCCCCTGGCGTCACCGTTGACGGCGAGGCCTCACCCGCCCCTGCCTCCAGCGACGGCCCCCTGCCGCCCAGACCCAGCGAGGTCCTGCAAGAAGAGACGGAGCGGGAGCGGCAGCCCCGCAACAGGACGATGGAGCTCGTGGCGTCGAGCGGCGGCGCGCTCGGGCTCGCGCTTCTCTGCAACAAGGCACTGTTCCCCGTGAGGGTCCCCATCACCATCGCGCTCACGCCGCCCGTCGCCAGGGCCCTGAGCCGCTGGAGGGTCGTCAAGAGCTGATTTGTGAGTCTGTCGACCGCTTCGGATTGCCCTCTGCAATTTTAGGATCAGAGTCAAACTTTGTTGCAACCTTCAACTTCAATCTGCTGTTGGATGATGTGGCCGATTTATAAGGTTTTGTTGAATAAATGGTGTGACAATGTAATTTTGCAGTGTATCATGTATGTGATTGTCTCTGGGAAACATGAAATTGGAGAAGAAAAATCAATTGTTTTGGTCTTTTAGCAACACTATATATAATTTGTAGTCCCTTGAATTCACCAGATTTGAGTTGATTCCAGAATTGCAATTATCTTTGGGCGATATCAGTGCTCCATATGTCTAGATGTTTCCTTTTTATTTTATTTTTTACTTTTAATGTCTGGGAACTATTTAGTTGATATCCTTTTCCCCAATCATTCTACTTGCCAATTGTATCCAGAGTTCGTTTGTGCTAAAGTTGTTGTCTTATTTTTTGGACTGGCTGATTTTTTGGCTGGCGCTGATGTTGATGCTGATTTGTTGTGAGAGGAAAACTTTGTTCCATAACTGGAAAAATAGTGTTGATAAGTTCAAGTGAACTGAGCAGGGTTGCTGTGCAACTGTGTAATGTTTATCCAGGTAGTTGCTTGAGCTTTCTTGTTACTATATACAACAGCTTAGTTTTCTAGTGGGACATAGGGTTGCTGCTATTAACATACTTCCAGTTTCAGACTGAAACATGGTCTGAAAAACTATGTGTGCAGAAAATTGAACAATGAATTTTATTGCCCTATAATTTTTAGGGCATACTTTAATGATAACATTATGGGTATATATATATGATCTCGTTGGTCAAGGCTGCTTAGCATATCTTGTGTAGCCTTGTTCGTTTGGCTGATAAGTTATGACAGAAAGTACCGTTGGCTGATTTGTTGTGAGAGAAAAATACTGCTGAATGACTAGCAGATTCGGCTCAAGCAAATATATTAATCATTAAATTGCAGCTTGAATTTCTTTGATAGAAAAATTCAGCTTGAATACGTGTCTATAGAAAGCTCCTAACAATACTAACCTCACCTCTGTACACGATCTTCAGGTGTCTTTGCTGCTTTGGGAGATAGGTGCGTGTGCGTCCACATCCAGGAAATCCTGCAATGGGTTCAAGACCGAAAAGGCTGTGAAGTACTCGTTTTGCTGTTTAGCACTACAGAAGATGCGTTTGTTATTTGTGGTCACGGACCCTGGAGCCAGGTCTCATGTGGAACTCCCGCTTATTCATCAGTTAACTGTGAACTCAAGCTGATTTTGTAACATGAACACAAAAGGTTAGGGACGAAATAAGCACTAGAATTGACGCAGGAGCTTTATTCGCTTTATTATTATGTGACTTTGCCAGTTTTGTCTGAACTTTTCTTGTCGTTGATTACGGTTTGGCCTCTTTATCTTGTGTGTGTGAAATCAATCCACTATTCTCTCGTCTGAATGAATTTATGAATATGTCTGTCCTTCAGACGTTCGATTATGCACGCGTGAAGTCTTTTTTCGACCTAGGTATGAATCAAGATTCGTGCGCTGAGAAAGGGTTCTCCGCTTCTCCTGACCGTCCGATCGCTCCGTTGGCATATGGTGCCTGTTGCCGTAATGCCGTCATCGCCCATTCGCCCACACGAGCGGGCCGGCCGGGAGCCCAGCCAGAGCCCAGAGTTACTTCGCGGCCTGAGTCCTCGGGACCGGAGGTCTCGCTACCGGCAACCGGCGAGACTGGCGGCCGCGTCCTCCGTTCCTCTCCGGCGACTGGCTCGAGTCCTCTTCCCGGCGGAATCATGATCGTCTGCGTCGCCGTCGTCGGCCACCAGGTCAGGACCCTCACCGCCCCACTCGACCCTCGCGTCCGATCGTGCAGATCTGGCCTGATGCGATCTCGTCCTGGGCGCTGCTGAAATTATCGACTTAAGAACTTCGCCTTTGCGTTTCCGTCGGTGCTGCAGAACAATCCGCTGTACCTGCAGAGCTTCACGGAGGCGGACGACGCCCTCAAGCTCCACCACATCGTCCACTGCTCCCTCGACGTCATCGACGAGCGAGGTAGCTAAGCGTCTCTCACCCCCGCGTGCGCGCCCCCCGCCGAGGCATCGTGATCCAGATCTAGATGGCCTTCTTTTTAGCGGGCTGTGAGTAGCTGGGAGTTCTAGTTAGTTTCTGCCTGTTGAAATTATGCTAGTGTTTGTTGCATGCTGTAGATTGTAGTCATTTGTGGAGGAGATCACGTTCGTTTAAATTGCGTGCTTGTTGCTCTGGAGTTACTAATTCAAAACTGAAATTAGAAGCGGACACCACCAGTTTCAGGTTAGAAGAATCAAAATCTACTCTTCCAGTTATCTAGGGCCTGCCATTTGCCTGCGAGTCCTCCAACCAAACAGGCCCTTAGTTACTGGAGTGAGCGTTTCTCCAAGGGAAAAAAAAAAGGTACTGGAGTGAGCATTAGAACTTGACAATCGATCCAACTTGTACAAATGGGGGGAAAACTCAAATCATGTGGCATATGCGGACAAAAGCATGCACTTATCATTTTGCAGACATGCATAGAAGCTTAGTGGTTCTAGATGATTATAATGGACAAATGCGATGGTTGATTCCATCTTATCAGACTAGTTTTAACTCAGTGATTCCTTGGCGTATAGAAATATCAATCTCCTTTTTCTCAGTGCTGTTTGGCTATCGTTTTCTTATTTGCCTCGACATTCATTCTGTTGACAGTGAACAATCCTAAAAGGAGTGCGCCTACGTTGAATGAGACATTTTTGGGTCTTCTGTACCCAACTGAGAACTACAAAGTGTAAGTTTATTCCAGGTTTTAGTTATTTGCTTGATTTGCCTGATGACATCTGCCTCCATTGGTTGCTGAAGTTTAAAAAATCTATTGGTTCTATTTTCAGAAATTCTTGTACTTGGATTATTCACAAAGAAGTTAAAATAATGACTATCAACTAAATATTTATATGTGTTCCCCTGTCGCCAACTAAATATTCCTGCTGATAGCACTGACATTCTTAATCTGGCTGCCAATTGCTAGGAAATTGATTAATTATTATGATATATTATGTGCAGGTACGGCTATTTGACAAACACAAAGGTCAAATTTATCATGGTCACGACTGATCTTGATGTCAAAGATGCAGATGCCCGAAATGTAAGCTCCTCAGTGCTTTGACTGTACCATTTTTTAATGAAAAATGTTAATATATGTATCGAACATGTATACAACATATATTATACTAGAAGCATACCCCGTATGTTGCTGGGGGAATTGCGGATGAATTAAAATGACATCAAACTGAATTACTTATATGAAAGAATAAACTTATAAATTAATGGTAGTGGATGACGTGGCATACTAAAGAAAACAATTAAATGCAAGTGATAGTGGATTGCTGAGGTGGACTGCTTGCATGTCGAGATAGAATGGCTAGTGGGTTTAGGATTATAAGACATAGAATATATTCTATATAGAATATAGATATAGATATATAGATATAGCTATAGATATATAGATAGATATAGATTTCATTGGGTAGTACACAGATATTTTGCATTAATCACAGCTGCTCAGTTTCTCCGTCTAGCAATGTAAATCAAGTGTTCCCTGAGAAGTTCTAGACGAACTGTTTCTTCTTTCTAAGGATGCACTGAAACAAAATTTTGTAACCGTTTTTATTTTACATGAGGTTTGATGCTCATGCTTGATCTTCTATGTGTGCAAAAGAATACCAGTTCATTTCCATTTCTGTTTTCTCAGTTTTTCAGGAAGTTCCATGCTGCATATGTAGATGCCGTCTCAAACCCGTTCCATGTCCCAGGGAAAAAGATTGCTTCAAGAAGCTTTGGTGCAAGAGTAAGCACCATCGTGAAATCCTTCGGTTCAGGGATAACCAGTTGATCGAATGCCACTTTTGCCAGACTTCCTGTAATCAAACATATGTGTTCTACCTGTTTGACAAAATCACTCCCCACTGTGTACTGCTTGTATGTTGAACGTGATGCTAGTTTGGTACTGATTGCTGAACAAAGAAAGATAGTGGTTCATTCATTCAAAGATTGTGCCTTTTCTTGTTCAGTGCATCTGATCTGTGACCCATCATGGCGTTGTTACTTGTTGTCTTGCATGGTCTGCCTCTTGCAGTCACGACCTGTCTAGCAGAAGTAAAGCCCTATTTGAATCTCATTTCTAATTTTCTTATCTTATTATTCTCATTTTTCTTAGGAGACCCAAACAGGGCCTCGAAAGCTCTTTTCGAAGCATGGGCCGCTACGGGTGAGTTTCAGTGCAAGTTCATTGAATGGCTTGCTAGAATGAGGTCTTGTTTAGTTCAAAAAAATTCCGGATTTTCCATCACATTGAATCTTAAGCACTAAATATAGATTAAAAATAATTAATTGTATAGATTGTCTGTAATTTATGAGACGAATTCTTTGAGACTATTAGTCTATAATTAATCAATAATTATCAAATATAAATAAAAGTGCTACGGTACCTAAACACTAAAAAAATTCATCAACTGAACAAGACCTGAGTTCTGCCGAGTTTCTCTGTATACGCGTGTACAGAGTGCAGTTCGATATTTGATATGGCGGCTTTTCATCAGGTAGATTAGATAGAGCCAACAAGAATTTCCATGCAAGAAGAACCTTCTATATAATCTAGGACCAGCAGACCATGGGCTGCTATTTTCTCTGATGCCAAAAGAGTTCGGTTAGTTTGGGTTAGACTTGACTATCACCTCGTCTGATCAGTCAGTCAACTGTTGCATGCCCAGCCAACGAAAAGAGAACCACACTTCCACAACACGATGTTTTTGTAAAAGGATCAGGCCGGCCTTTGCCCTTCACAAACAAAGGGGCTTATCTGACCCCCTCCTCACTCATGAGAATTGTGGCCACGTAAATTTGTGGGTGGCCACATACTGCGTCAGTTTCGCAGTGTCGGACTGCCACTGCTCCTGTTACCCATCGCCCGTTGTGCCGACAGCAGCACGCCCAGCTGCTCAATGATTTGCACAGGGAAGGAACCCACGATGGGGTGGGATCCATCCATACAGATTTGGCGATTCAGTTTTACTACATATAGAGCTTGTTTAGATACACTTAAAAAACCTAAAAGTTTATAAAATTCTTCATCACATCGAAGCTTACGGCAAATGTATACAGAACGTTAAATATAGATAAAAAATAACTAATTGTACACTATAAATCGTGAGACGAATAATCTTTTAAGTCTAGTTAGTCCATAATTATACAATGTTTGTCAAATACAAATGAAATATACTTTGGATCTAAACACACCCATAACTGCTCTGGCCAGGCAAATAATTCAGCACTTTTATTATATAAGAGCAGCTCCAGTGTATGCGAAAATCGAACCATGGGAGTGAAAAGTCGAACCGAGCACACTGCAGCAACCGAACCATGTGTATCAGATTTGAAACCGGATGCTACCGAAGAGTCAACCAAAGCTACATAAAAAAATCATCTCTCAAGTGCAAGATGGTATTAGACCAGCAGTGACAGATTCACATCCTATCTAGAGCTGACACGTGAAAACAAAAACAAGAGTAGCAGGCCCCACAAACCGATGCTCACATAGTGGGCATCGAACCCTCTGACACGATGCTGTTTGAGCAGAGTAAAATCGATTTATACACTGGAGATGCCCTAATATAAATAGATGTCATTCTTAGTTAGACTGTTAGACAAGTATATTTCGGTTTTCTGTCGCGACCATGTATTTTGCTAGCTTCATAAAAGATGTGTTATTAATCAGTGTTCTGAAATAAAAAGCAAAACACATAGAC
Source organism: Sorghum bicolor (assembly GCF_000003195.3). Lineage (NCBI taxonomy): Eukaryota > Viridiplantae > Streptophyta > Magnoliopsida > Poales > Poaceae > Sorghum > Sorghum bicolor. Next base: position 66,294,379 of record NC_012871.2, on the reverse strand, counting down.
CAGAATAGTTATTATTATTTTTTCAAAAAATGAATAGTTATTAAAATGCACCAGAAAGAAATTAATATGCTCAATCACATGATGAGAAGACGGTAGGCTACAACCTTTCATTAGTGTAGCTGCATGAAACTATAATCATCATCTTGTTCTTCTTCACTAGGTGCACGTACAAAATATTATAACTCTTATTTGTTACCATTTATGCTTCAGTTTGCTGATTAATCCCAAAACTACACAGACGAGCTTGTTTAGCCTCTCATGAGTTTAGTTCCTATTAGTTATCTCTTGGTCTCTATTTACTTCTATTTAGGCACACATTTAAAACCAAGATAATCACCTTATCAAAGGTTAGTATATTACAACCACAAATATCTGTTTTCTCTGAACATTGTATAGACCTAGCATATCACTGCAGCAATATCACAAAACTAATTATCTCTTCTGATCTTCGATGGCTATTTAGCATGTTTACAAAAAAAACTGCATGCCTACAGTGCATGAGATATGCAGCGCAGCAGTGATAACATGTGTGAGCCTACGTGTTACACATAATGCACGCACACTCATCTCTATGAAGTATGAACATACGTATGCAAACCCTACCCCTATGAGAACATCGGAAGGATTGAGCCGGTAGATCACAAAATTCACGAAGTCACCACAGACGCCTCGCTGTCGACGGAGACATCGTCTACCACTAAAAAGCATAGTGTCGTTATATCCTGGAATAAATTCAGGAAAATACGAACACCTGTGCTAAGTCGAGGACTAAAGTTTCATATTTCAACTTTAACATTTTGATAATAAACATATAACTAAATTTGTCCATCTTCACTAGTATGTGCGCGAAGAAACAAATGAATTCTCTCAATCCTATGATGAGAGAGATGATAGGATAGCATCAATATACAACATTTCATCATAGGAAGTACATGAACATATAATGGACATTTTGTCCATCTTCACTAGTATGTGCGCAAAGCATCTAAACTCTCCAGAATTGTTCAGCAACTATACTTATGTATAGTGTCTAATCAACACACTCTCCTCTCCTCCCAATTATGGTGAATGAAAAAAACATGAGAATCAAAGTAAATTGGTTGCCTAAATTAAATCGAAATGGAAATTGAACCCCTACAAAAACTAAGGCCTTGTTTAGTTCCCAAAAAAATTTGGGTTAAGGTACTGTAGCACTTTCGTTTTTATTTTACAAACATTATCCAATCATGGAGTAACTAGGCTTAAAAAATTTATCTCACGATTTACAGATAAACTGTGCAATTAGTTTTTGTTTTTATCTATATTTAATACTCCATGCATGTGCCGCAAGATTCGATTTGACGGAGAATTTTGAAAAGTTTTTGGGTTTTGGTGGGAACTAAACAAGGCCTAAATGTGAACGGTTAGGACTTAGGTTCTACTTCAACCACAAAAAAAATCTACGGACATGGAAAATTCTATATCTCTCTATGACCATTCTGATTAACATGTATAGCAACAACAATTTCTTAAAATCAAGATGAATCTATCTGTGCTCGCTCCGACTAGTGAAGCACAACCCCTAGCATGAGTCATGGAAAACAATGCCACAATGTTATCTAATCCAGTACCCCACCCATCCGCCAGCAGTGCACATTATAATAGGTAACTAATGATATGCATGCGCCACGCTTTGACAGAGCACATCACAAACTTTGTCTGATCATCCATGGAGCAAGTAGCATCAACAAGACCCTGGTCCCCAACCTAGAGCATCAGAACTAAGAGAGATCAGGGTCAGCAACAAGAACTACTATACGATCTATATATATTGGACATCATTCCTCTAATATTTATTAAGAGACTAGGTTACAAGAGTCTAACTCTAACTCTAACATATACTGCTAAACACAATAAATCCTAACGTGGACTTGTACATAATATTCATATACATATCTAACATCTACAAAGTATGGAAATTTGACTGGAATATGCATTCAGGTACATACGAGCTACCTAGCTCACATGCGTGCATAATCTTCTTGTTTCCGCGAAGAAACTACATGTCACGCCGCATTTATGGGAATGTATGCTTGCAAGAATTGCTTAACCTTTTCTTCATTTGCCTCCAATCACTCAACGATTCATTCCAAAGAGATTGGGAACGAAGTTAGTTTATTCTGTTGACCATTAACCATGGAATTAATCATTCGATTCGGCAATGATAATATACGTACACGTGCTAAAGTATCTCATCTGGAAAATCTAACTTTTCTTCACAATCACACGATGATGGCAAAAAAACAACCTTTAGAAGCTGCAGCAATCGCTATCCGACACATGAACTTCATCAATTCCTCTGACATTTCAACTCCAAGTTCCTCCCGTGTCGATGTCATTTCTTGAGAAGGAATAGGCTATGCCATACTTCCTTTTTATGGAGTTCCTATATACGTGTGTCCTGTTGTCATGAATAGATTAGCTTGCCGAACTGAACATCCTATCATCATAGGCTAGGCCACCAATGCAAGTTACGTTTTCCCATCCATATACACATACACGTCACCAAGGACTGCTGCTGCTGGTTTCCATATCTGATATCTCCACGTGAACGACTTTCGGTGCGAACTGCCATTTCCAGACGTCGTTTATACCTATAATACTGGTCGGCAACTAGTTTTTTTTTTTGTGATAAAACAACTACTAGGAGATATAGGTGCAGGAGCGGCAGACGCCATCCGCCCATCGTATAACAAGCTACTAGTAACTAACACCCGTTCCGTTACTTTGCAGAATACCAAACATGAGTGGCACACAGTTTCCACACATGAAACCTAGGAAAATTATGAAACAACTCATTATGTACCTAATCAAAGTGCCTTTAATTTTCCCACTTTGAAATCAGTCATTAATATATACTGAAAATTTGTCGGTGGAGTAAGTTTCTTTGCCAACATGCAAATACCACACTAAGGCCTTGTCTGGTTCCCCTTAGCTACTCTTTAGTGACTAATGGAAGTAAACTATTTTAATTTTTTTAATTAATGTGTTTGAAACTTTAGCTACTAAAGTAACTAAAGTTTAGCTGGCTAAAATTTAGCAAGGAGGACCAAAGAAACCTAAATAAAGACCTGAAGGGTGTGAAGCCAAACAAAGCAGACTTTGAGGCTTTATTGAGCAGATCATAAAATTATTGAATTAGACTGAAAAATGCTGTGCGATGGATTATGAGCCATTCATTATTCTGTGGCTGCGCGCGCGCATGCGGACAGTAGAAAATGTGTGATTAGCACACAGGACTTATTATTGCCCCCACAGAAGTACCAGCGTTAATCATGTTCTAGTGGATTGATGCACGATAACCATACCCTTCGACAGTGACAACAGTAAGCACCTTGTCTTTTTTATTTTAGGGAAAAAATGAACAGTACTTATAGACCGTATGTACAAATCTATTCGCTTGACTTATAACCCATACTTTTTTTTTGTTAGCAGCAGCGTTTTTCTCTCACAATAGATTGACAAATATTATTTTCAGCCATGCCTTATCAGACAAGAAAACTAGTACGATATTAGCGTGCATGACCAAAAGCAGGTTGATTTGGACTGAAATGTTAGTTTCAGGAGCATACCATACTCGCATATCTAATATACCGTACATGTATTTGGTGTTTCTATTGTGCTGACGATAAATGAGGTGCTCCTACTTTGTTGTTTGCCAGACGTGCATTAGAATTAGGCCTTGTTTAGTTTCGAGATTTTGATATTATAGTACTTTCTTTTGTATTTGATAATTATTGTCTAACTATTGACTTACTAGGCTTAAAAGATTTGTCTCGTAAATTATAGATAAACTATAACAATTAATTTTATTTTTGTTTATATTTAATGCTCTATGCATATGTCGCAAGATTCGATATGACAAGAAATTTTGAAAAGTTTTTGAATTTTAGGGTGAACTATATCACACAAGCCTGGAGACAGCAGCTCGTGTGCATAATAAAATACCGCAACTAACGTAGTGCTTGCCTGCTGCCTGGATACTACGACTTGATCGTAATCTCCCGCTAGCCATCGTTGCCAATTCAAAGCAAACGTCAGACGGTTTATGTAAATTTTATAATCTCTGATCTTCGGAGATCTCCGCTTCCAAAGTTGAAAACAGCCGCCAGCGAAATGCCGCTTTGAAACGTTCCAGCACTCGCCGGAAACGTAGCGCGGCCACCGCCACCGCCACCGCCACCCACACCACACCACACCACACCTCCATGGACCATGCATGCATGATGCTTAGCCTGCTTGTACTACTTCGTATCGTATTCAATTCAAAGCTTGTGTACCTCGTCTGTCTACTCGTATACATGCTTCGCATCGCAGCTGCAGCGATCCTGGAATGCTGTGGCGGACGGCGGCGACGGCGGATGGTTCCATTTTCTAAACGGCTCCACGTACGGATCCCGATGAACATTTGGGCAACGGGGGACAGGAAAAATGGGATTGAAAATTCAAATTGGGAGGCCGGCCGGCCACACACAAGACCACACAATGGTACTACTATAGGGGCACCAGCGCGCACTTGGCCGGGGAAGACTTTCAATTCGTGATCTGGAAATAAATATCTTGCTGGCCCAGTTCGGATCCAAAATTCGAATTCAAAACGTAGCAGCAGCACGACGAGCAACTTTCTGTACAAGCTAGCTTCGCTTTCTTGTCTTGTTCTGGCCCCCTTTGTTGTGGCCTTCTTTCCTTTGAAAAGCAAGAGGACTGACATTGCAAAACAGACCCTACTAACCTTCGATAATTACACAAGAGCCCTTCCCTCCCATCTGTCCTACCCTCATCTTCCTCCTCCGTCCTCCCTCTAGATTCTAGTTCAAGTCTAGAAGCACTGATCTCCGTCGTACCTGATCGTCGTCGTCCCGGTCTCCGGCGCCTCCGGCTCGTGACCCCGCTTCCTCTTCCTGGCGTTGCCCGCGTCCGCGTCGGCGCCGGTCGTCATCACCGGCCTCGTGGCGGCGTAGACGTCCGACAGGAGGCGGTACCTCTTCCTCGCCCTCCTATCCAGCTCCATCGTCCCGATCCCGACACCGGCCACCACCACCACCTCCTCCTCCCGCTCCTCCCACGCCGCGGCGCCCGCGCACGTGTTCACGGACCGCGGCGACTCCGACTCTGCCGCCTCGTCCCCTCCGCCGCTGCCGCTGAGCTGCACGAGCTGGTCCGCCACCGCCAGCTCCGCCTCCGTGAACAGGGCCCCGAGCGCGAGCCCGGGACCGATCTCCCACCCGCCCGCCAGCGACGCGCAAGCCACGGCCATCGCTGCCCTGCGGGGTGCGGGCTGCGGCTGGTTTGTTGGCTTCGTGGAGAGAGAGGAGAGGGGAGGGGAGGCGAGCCCAGTGGAGGATGGAATCCGGAATTATGGGGTGTTGGCTGGGCCGATCTGCAAGAACCAGGTCGGAGCCCGGCGGACCGCGCGGGGGCTTTATAGCGGAACGAAACCGACTCGGTCGGTCTCGCCGCCGGGTGCGGTGCCGCCGAGGTCTAGTAGACGTTTGGGGTGGGGGCTGGACCCGTCGGTGCGGCTGGCGTGCGGGCCCGGGGCCCGTGCTCGGGACGGGGACGGACGTGGGGTGCGGGGTCACCTGACCGTTGGGTGGGAGTGGACCGGCTCCGGCTGCCAACGGGAGGCTAACGCGTAGCGTGCGGCGCCGTGGTGACGACTCGCGTGAGCCGCGACGTTATCTCGACCTCGCACAGCCACGGGCGCACGGCCAAAGGTGGTGGACAGGCGGGGCGACCATTCGGTTCAGCTCCGGTCCACTAAAAAACATTTATTATATAGCATCGAATATTTAAATACGTACATAGATTATTAATATAGATAAAATAAAAAACTAATTACATAGACTAATTAGATTTTGCAAGACTAATCTTTTAGGTCTAATTAATTCATAATTAGACACTAATTGCTACTAACACATGCGCTAATAACGGATTACTTAGGCTTCGTAAATTCGTCTCACGGTTTCCTAACGAATTCTATAAAGGCACTCTCAATGCTAAAAACTACATGTAGTTTTTTATACCTATTAATTTCTATAGACACTATGTATGGAAACTATAGTCCCAATGGATAGTTTCTATAGAATAATTTTTTATCCAATCACATTCATTCTCTCTCTATTCTTAACCAATCATATCACTTCATATCTGGGATGTCGTGTAGACATGGTTTCTAACTTAGACCTAGTTTTTATGATTTTTGTTCTCTCTTCAATAACTATCTTGCCACATTAGCAAAATACTTAGGTGGTACTATAATTAATGTCTACATGATGGTTTCTGCATTGGGAGTGCTCTAAGTATGTGAACACCCATACACACCTTTATATGACATTCTACATATTACTCGTAGGGAATTCTCCGGCGTCTCGGCCCCTCCACGTCATCACCGGTTTAGATATGACAAGGAAAAACTTTTGAGCCCTCGTACGTTAAAAAAATTTCAGCGTCAAACTAAACAAAGCGTTACTACTCGATTATTTGCCTAGCTTCAATGCAATGTGTTGTATTGTACCTCCTGCGTGCTCTAGGGCCTTGTTTACTTCCGAAAAGTGAAAAAATTTCGATACTGTAGCACTTTTGTTTGTTTGTGATAAATATTATTCAATCATAGACTAAGTAGGATCAAAAGATTCGTCTCGTGATTTACAGCTAAACTGTGTAATTAGTTTTTGTTTTCGTCTATATTTAATATTTTATGCATGTGCTACAAGATTCGATGTGACAGGAAATCTTGAAAACTTTTTAGTTTTCAGGGTGAACTAAACAAGGCCCTAGACGTTTTAGGCTTTGTTTACTTTCAAAATTTTTTGCAAAATAGGAATAACAGTACTTTTGTTTATATTTAATAAATATTGTCCAATCATGAACTAACTAGGATCAAAAGATTTGTCTCACAAATTGCAGGTAAAATCTGTAATTAATTATTATTATTATTATCTATATTTAATGCTCCATGCATGTACCGCAAGATTCGATATAATGTAAAATCTAAAATTTTTAGCAAAATTTTTTGGAACTAAACAAGGCCTTGTTCAATCATAATTAACTAGGCTTAGAATATTCATCTCGTAAATTATAAATAAACTATATAATTAGCTTTTTATTTATATTTAATGCTCTATGTATCTAAAGATTCGATATGATGGAAACAAGATCTCATTGTATTTTTTTTAGGGAAACAAGCTGAAAACTGATCGTTGTGGAGGCTAGCGCGTAGCGTGTGCGGTGGGTGTCGATTCACGTGTGCCGCAACGTGATCTCGATCTCACACGGGCAAAGGTGGTGGAAGAGCGGGACAACCAGGATTCGGTTTAGCTAGGCCTTGGCTAGTTCTAAAAAAATTTACAAAATATTTTAGATTTTTCATCACATTAAATCTTACGATACATACATAAAACATTAAATATAAATAAAAAAATAACTAATTATATAATTTATCTATAATTTAAAAGATAAATCTTTTAAGCATAATTAGTCTATAATTAGATAATATTTGTTAAATATAAACGAAATTACTACACTTTGTATTTTGTAAAAAAAATTTGAAAGCAAACGACGCCTCAGTCACTAATCGAAGTCTCGGACACGGACACGCACAGTCGGACTCGCTTTTTTGTCGTGCTTTAATGTGCTGCCTCCTGCGCATCTTGTAGAAATTTAACTGGAGTTCTTTTTTTTTCGCGAAACAAGCTGGTAAATAATCATTTTGGATGCATACAAGGACATGTCAGTCACTTATTCTCTCGGTCCTCAAAAAATTGTTGTTTTAGAAATGATCTAGAGAAATGTATGTCCAGATTCGTTTCAACTACAATTTTTTAGGACAGATGAAGTACTTAACTAGTAAATGATTCTCGAGAAAGACAATCTAGACATATCCCTCGTATTAAAAAACAAAATATTTTTGTAGGAGAAAATATCTAACGTTTATAGTTCGATTATGTACGCACACCGTGCATGTCCTAGGCTCAATTAACCGGGGATTCTCCATTGAAAAGAAACGATCAAACAAATCCAAGTAGAAAAATGGTGGAATGCATGCGTGGTTCATGAGCGACAAAATTGCAGTGGAAGTCTCAAACAGTTGGCAAAAAACACTTGGCATCCTTGAAAAATTAGCAAAAAGGGCAAAAATACATCTCCAACAGTTTGGCAAACACATTTGACAAATTAACACGCTTGGCAAGTTCATGAGCCGCGCTCGTAGCTATCCGCCGCGCGGACTCGCTTGGCAACGCGCGATCCCTCTTCTTCTTCTTTCCCTTTCCCGCGCGGCAAGTGAAACTTCTGGCCCGTCGTCTTTTAGGTCGCCCTCGTTGTTCCTCCCAGACCGGCGTCGTTTGAAGGACCGTCGCGAGACCAGGTGCTCCAGCCGGAGATCGCGATCTGAAGGTGTGCCCCGCTGCACAGGGAAACTTTACACTGGTGCACAGGAAACTTTCCACTGGTAAACAATAAACTTTCCACTGGTATATAAGAAACTTTCTATTAGCGCACAAGAGGTTTTCCACCGGTCTACAGAAAACTTTCTACTAGCGCACAGGAAACTTTACTTTCCACCGGTATACAAGAAACTTCACACAAGAGGGTTTCCACCGGTCTTCTTGCGCGATCCGGTGGAAGGGAGATGGAGAGTCCGTCGGTTGCAAACAGGTAATTGTGGGCCTGTTTTTTTATGTTTGTTAAGTCATTTTAGCAAACTATTGGAGATCATCAAATATTTGACTTGTTATTCTTTTTATCAACTTGCCAAAAGTCAAGATTTGCCAAACAGTTTTTGCTAAACTGTTGGAGATGCTGTGTGTGCATTTACATGACAAGGAATGAATGAAAGATAACAACCAAGAAGTCCTCATAATTCGCAAATAAGGTAACGGCTAACGGCAATAGATGCACGGTCGATTGCGACCTAATCGCCAATTGGGGATAGCCGGGTAAACCACGGAAGAGATCCTACCGTGCCTCGCGAGACGGCGAGAGATTGCGTGAAAGTTATGCAGTACTACTAAGGCCTTGTTTAGTTTGCAAAATATTTTACAAAATTTTTCATATTTTTTATCACATCGAATCTTGCGGCACATGCATGGAATACTAAATATAGATAAAAGAAATAACTAATTATATAATTAACCTGTAATTTGTCAGACGAATTTTTTGAATTTAGTTAGTCCATGATTGGACAATATTTGTCAAATACAAACGAAAGTGCTATTATTTCTATTTGTAATTTTTTTAAAGTAAACAAGGCTTAAACACGTAGGTAGGTGCATGCGTTATTTCCATGCATACTGTGGGCGAGATCGCGACTAGCTTTTTATTTCTCTGTTATTTTCTTCTAGATAAGGGAACAAAACTATTTCTCTGATATAAGCCAAAGATTTTTTTTTTCTCACGAACAGTAGCTACAAAATAGATGCGATGTTGTCATTGGTCTTTTGTTATTTCGCTTGATGCACCTCTGACTTGTGCACAAAGCAGCAAGCCACGGTTTTGCAGGTAGCAAAGGGACAAAAACCAGTAGCTAAAAGCTCTGTCTGCATCCACATCGAGATACCGCTGGGTTGATAAGCTATAGTTAAAAATAATAATTAATAGATTTGGTAAATAAGCTTAGCAAGTCACACCATCACCGTGACGAAATCTTGTGGACAACTGCGCAAGAAAGCGTGCATCGCACAAGCACAGGCAGAGGCAGGCCGCCGCCCCGTCGTTGCTCGAACTCACGCGCATGAGTGCATGACACGGCACGGCACGGTCGGCAAAGCCTGGTCCTGGACCTGACAGACCTGTTGGCGCAGGTAATATAAGGCCGGTTTAGATTGGGAAGAAAAATTTTTTGGGTATCACATCGAATGTGTCGGAAGGATGTCGGGAGGGATTTTTAGAAACTAATAAAAAAACAAATTACATAGCTCGTCAGGAAACTGCAAGACAAATTTATTAAGCATAATTAATCTGTCATTAGTATATGTAGGTTACTGTAGCACTTAAGGCTAATCATGGAGTAACTAAGCTTAAAAGATTCGTCTCACGATTCTCAACTAAACTGTGTAATTAGTTTATTTTTTTATCTACATTTAATATTCCATGCATGTGTCCAAAGATTCGATGGGATGAATGAAAAATTTTTGGGTGGGGAACTAAACAGGGCCTAAATTTTTGCACGCGCACCACGCACCGCATGGCCCAGGATTTGTCACGGCCTTGGCCTTCTTTGTGCTGGCCCGTCTACACAACTGAGTTGTTCACTCCAAAAAGCAAAAAGTTTTTAGAATTTTCCATCACATCGAATCTTACGGCACATGCATGAAGCAATAAATATAGACGAAAGTAAAAACTAATTACACAGTTTAGCTGGAAATCGCGAGACGAATCTTTTGATCCTAGTTAGTCCATAATTAGATAATATTTGTCACAAACAAACGAAAGTGCTACAGTACCGAAATCCGAAATTTTAGCTTCTGCGAGCCTGGGCTCTCGTTTGAGATCCAAAGCCCAGTTTAGATCAAAACGCCTCCACAGATATATATAAGGCCTTGTTTAAATACACCTAAAAACCTAAAACTTTACAAGATTCCTCATCCCATCGAATCTTGTGATACATGCATTGAATATTAAATGTAGATAAAAAAGATAACTAATTGGACAGTTTACTTGTAAATCACGAGAAAAATCTTTTAAGCCTAGTTACTCCATGATTGGATAATATTTGTCAAATAAAAATAAAAATGCTGCAGTGTCAAAATCTAAAAAAATTTTGGATCTAAACAAGGCCTAAATATCGATTCTGATTAAGTCTTAACCAAAAACTCGAAGCTCGTTAGTCACTCGGCTCAGCTCGACTGACTCGTTAAGATAACAATGTTTGGTTGCCAAGTCATTATTTTTGAGTATCTAGTGGCCAAAATTACTGCATGACTGTCAGGTAGCTTGCGACTTTGCGAGGCCATGGACGAAACCAGCCATAAAACCATATAGCATGCGTAGTTACGTGCATATTGTGGGCGTAAAACTTGATAAAACAATAATATATATTCTTTCTTCCATAACAAAACAAAGTAAGTTGATGCCGCTGATGCTGTTTTGTTGTTTTGTTTGACACACCTCTGACTCATGCACGAAGACAGATCCAGCCGTGGTTTTGGGGGGCAATGGCAAACTGACAAAAATAAAACCAGTTGCCAGAAGCTTTCTATGCATCCATAACCGAGATACACTAGGGTTTTGTTTAGTTCTAATTTTTTTATCACATTAAATTTTATAGTATATATAAAAAATATTAAATATAAATAAAAGAAATAATAATGAGTACACGATCCGGCACGGGCACGCCAGTGGAAATCATCCTGACGCTCTGGACCTGACGAACATTGGGACAGGAAACCTTTTGCAACAGCGCAAGACGCGGCGCGGCCTAGAATTTCTCACGGCCTTGGCCCTCTTTTCACGGGCCCGGATACAAACTTTAGTTGGGCCTTGTTTAGTTCACCCTGAAAACCAAAAAGTTTTCAAGATTCTCCGTCACATCGAATCTTTTGGCACATGCATAAAATATTAAATATAGACAAAAATAAAAACTAATTACACAGTTTAGCTGTAAATCACGAGACGAATCTTTTGATCCTAGTTAGTCTATGATTAGATAATATTTATCACAAACAAACGAAAATGCTACAGTACCGAAAAGTTTTCACTTTTCGAAACTAAACAAGGCCTTGGATTCTAGCCTTCTAAGAGCCTGGCCTCTTCAGTTTTTTTTTCTTTTAAGAAACAGCACCCTCTTCGGTTGGGATATATGAGGTGAAGGAGCAGGTGATAGGTGAAGCAAAGAAATGCAGCAAGAGTGACTTTGACCAAGTACACGTACTTGAGCACGGCCATAAGGCCATTCCTAGCTGGAATTTCAGCTAGATTTTGTTTTCATTTAATGTTGTAAACACACTGATAAATTTTGGTGACGTATCGTGATGAAATGAAACCCAACATTCCCTACTAACAGGGCATTTGAAACTGGATGAAACCTTCGTCGAGGGTGAATCCGTGCCTCCTCTCAAATTCCGCTCCCTTTTTATACTCGGTAGCAGTCATCGGTGCCGCGGGGAGATTCAGGCAGCGGAGAGAAGGAAATAAAGCCGACTCCCGGTGGAAATGGCACCCCCGGCATCTTCTTCAGTTGTTCAATTTGTCAGTCTCTAATGCTCGGTTTGTTAGAGCAGTACAGTCAAATCGACTGCATCTCCATCTGGATATGCTTTTCAGCAAATATGCATTTGGAAAGAGTTCAGTAATGTCATGTAGATCTGTTGCATTCAGTAATTTGAAGCATCCATTGTTTCCATAAAAACTCAGTTTCTAGATGGGCTGGGTGGTGCAAGAAAACAATTGACAGTAGCATAAATACATGGAATCGCAATGTTGGATCTTCAGTTGCTGCAGTTAAATGTGCCGTGTAATCACTGAACTGTAGTCGAGTGTTTTCTCTATATGCTCCAAGTTCAGTGAGCAGTTCTGAATGATGGGAAACCATGGTAGTAGTTTACATGCATGTTGCTCTGCTAACCTGATATGCATCCAGTAGACCAAAGTGCACAGAGGAGAACTTTTTGTGTGCTGTAAAAACCTACAGGCAATCCAAGACAGAAGGCTAGATGAAAATGAAGTCCGCATTAGCCTGCCACATGTTCGATCACTGATCATTTTTGGATGGCCTCTTCAAAGCCTTGTATTGCAAATTTGCAAGCTCAAGTTTCTTCTAGTTCTGTATATTGTGCTCAGCTAGCACTATGCTCTTCTTATTTTACTCGTCAGAACAAGTTATCGTATTGTAGTAGCACTGCTCTTCACGTTTTACTACTTGCTAAAAGATGCTTTACTTCCAAGTTTTGTTTTCCTGATGAATGAACCTGACAAAGGCTGTAGTTTTACATGGAAAGGCAGAAACAAGGTTATATGACTTGGCACGCATTATGCAGTGTGACTTTTTTTTTGAAAGAATATTATGCAGTGTGACTCGCTACTGCTTTCAGTGTGAATGCTGCTCCATAAGCATTAGATTTAGAAACAATCTACAAGTGACTACATAGTCATGTGTAACATTTGATCATAAACACAATACAAGATGTAAATACTATGGACATTCTATGAAACCATAAAATAAAACTGCACGCTGTGAGGCGCTGTTTCATTCAACAATCCAAACCCCTTCACTCTTGCAACCGGGGAATAAAACCTAGGCAATTGGAATGTCATATATGTCCAATAGATCAAGGTCCAAGGGTATATATAAAAACATCACAAAGACATAGCTTCAGTACGCTAGTCGCTGCTAATCAGTACTAATCACGACCAGGCCCAACCTTGTGCAGCCAACAACTCAATCAAGCATAGACTAACTGCCCCAAATGCAACAACTACAGTTATATGCAGCAAAGCCACTCATCATCCCCAACGCTACTTGGTCTTGTTCTCCCTGCGACCCTGCCCAATCATGGGAGCCACCTCGCTTTCATCCAGAACGGCAGCAGCCATCCTCCACCTCGTCCTCCTCCTCGCAGCAGCTCGACGCCACGGCGCCACGGACTACACCGTCGGCGACTCCGCCGGGTGGACCATCGGCCCCAACTACCTCACCTGGTCGCAGAAATACAACTTCACCGCCGGCGACACCCTCGGTACGTACTCACCGCCACACACTACATTTTTCGCCAAAAGATCGTTAAATTCCATTAGCTGCTGGCCTGCTGCTGCTTGATCTTGGCCTGATCGATCACACGAACAAATCTGTCGATCGATGCGCCCCCGCAGTGTTCGACTACGTGAAGGAGCAGCACAACGTGTACCAGGTGACGCAGGACGAGTTCCGGACGTGCGAGCCGCCGGCGAACCAGACGAAGGGCGTGTGGGCGACGGGCCACGACCTCGTCAACCTCACCGCGCCGGGGGACTACTACTTCCTCTGCAACGTCGCCGGCCACTGCCTCGGGGGAATGAAGTTCTCCATCGCGGTGGTCGCGCCGGCCCCTCCGCCACCGCCGTCGCCGCCCCCACCGGCCCTGCCGCCGCAACCGCCGAGCTCGGGCGGCACGCCGTGGATTGCACGGCGGCCCGCGTGGCCGGAGGTGACGCGGATCCCATTCCTCGCGGCGATCGGCCTGCTGTTTCTCGCTTGATCATCGATTGCGATTGGTTGGTGGTTGTACCAGTATTTTTGTGATGGTTGACCTGGACCGTTTCTTGGCTTGGTTGTACCAATATCTTTGTTTTTTGAGAAAATACACGAAATTGACCTGGACTACTATGCAAGTAATGGCCTACTGCGCATGTACTATATCTACGGTTGATTGATAGTGTTGACATTGTACTCGTCATGTAACAATGCATTTCTCTCTGAGTCTTGTTATCTGTATGTATGTTAGTATTCATTCACTGGCATAATCTGATCAGAGTATTTCGTCAAGAATTTCGTGTATTTTCTCAAAAAAAAAAAAGATCATCGCGTGTACAACAAAAATGCCCATCAAAGAGCTGTAACCTCCACAGAGATCAAATGTCTTACATTTTCTGTCGCCTATTAAATTGCAAAAGGTAGCTGTAGGAACATTGTGAGGTAGAGTACTCTTCCTCACAGATCTAGCAGCAAAAATAAAAACTTCTTCTTAGACGTGGGGATTCCCAACAATTCGAACCCTATACTTTTGTTCCTTGTCTTTGCCTTGCTCGCTAGTTTCCTAAGGCGTGTTTACGACCTTGTACCTGACCGGCTCGGGCCCTCTCGATAGGCCCAAGTCTTGCCAAGCCTGCTCCTACTGCTGCAACTCCTCTTGTTTGCGCCCATTTACCAAATGAGTCTGGTTCAAGCGAGATTGTGTTTACTTTACTTGTACCAATAGATATGCCTACCGTGTACCTAGCGAGTGGTAGTGTTACCACCCATCATTCTCTTCTCTGTTCTCATATTCATTTCATCCACTCATGGAGTCTGCCAAGATAAGGAAGGTGACGAGCAATAGATGGAGGATGCCCACCTCCTCCAGCTCCTACACATGTTGGAGGTCGTCGGACCTCAACAAGGCCAGATATACTCCTGCACAGCTGCACTGCTTGCTTGCTCCATGGGGCGAAAGCTCATAGACGCGTGCACTTGATTGTTTGCTTGCTTGCTCCATGGTACGAGCACGTCCTCTGCACGGGTGCAGGCGCTGCAACCTCATCTCCTCGCCCTTGTCGGTGTGCTGGACGTCGTGTGTTGGAGCTTGAACGGTGGGGCGGCGCCCATGATAAGCACGAAGACTCCTACGCCCACGACGAGCACGAAGCCGGCTGAAGTCGCTCAAGCTCGTTCACTCAAAAAAAGTCGCTCAAGCTCGCACACCGCTCCACCTCTAACCTCTCCTCGCTCCCACGCCTCCTTCGCCCGCCTCCATCTCCCCTGCTCCCCGGTGGCGGTGCTGCCTCCCCACTCTCCACCACCAGCGGCGGCGGTGCCACGCCCGTGCACCTCAAGCTGCATCTCCCTAGATGTGTGGGCTCACTTGGTGCGGCGATGCATCCTCACCGTCCAACCGTGCCACCGTGCGCCTTCTCTTGCTCCGTTGCTCGGTGCGGCGGCGGCGTAGGCGTACGACGCAACAAGGGAGAGGCACCGGTGGGTGAGAGAACGGGAGTGGAAGGTGATTCAAACTTGGGCCTGTGCGCTAAGCAGAGCCGAAAGGAGTCAAAGGAGTCAGGTCGTAGAAAAACAAAGTTTTATTTCGTTTCCCAAAGGAGAGAGAGAGAGAGAGAGTATTTTTGGCCCATAGGAGCCCGGCTCGCAAGTGGGCCAAAAAGACAAACACGTGAAGTTGCACCCCCAGGGTGCAATCGAGTCAGGGGCGCAAACACTTCCCTATTGACAGATCTTCTTTTGACCCAAGTTATCTCGCACAATACGCTCTAGTACTCCCTCTGCCCTAAAATAAATATCGTTCTCACTTCTAAAAAAATAAATTTAAATAAATATATACTAAAAATGCTTATAATATATAATTAGTATGATAGAAAGATATTTAAATCTAGCTTTTTAATAAAATTATTCAAAAAATATGAGTGTTGCACGAATTTTCTATAAATTCAGTCAATCTTGCGATAAAAAACCCCAAAACGATAATTATTTAGGGACGAGGGAGTAGTTTAGTAAGCTATCTAACATGCAACCAAGACAAGCTAAACTTCACTGGCAATTCGCTGGGGTGTCACTAAGAGCAGCTCTAGTGTGTTGTCAAACCGAACCATTAGGACAAAGAAATGGAGCACAAGTTGATTTCAACACTAGAGAGACCGAAGTGAGAGGAAAGATTTCACATTTTCACTCTCCAACATGGTTCGAACCTAGGGACTAAAAAAAATTCCACCGACGAAGGGGAGGAGGGGGTCGGGAGTTTGGAAAGGTGGAGAGAGAAATCAGATATGGGCTCCACCAAACGATGCTCACGTTGGGCGTGGGTGCGTTAAGGCCCGCTTGTTAGGTTCAGGTCGATTCGGATGTGCCATAGTCACCACCAGAACATATGGGTGAACCTCACAATTAAGACAGGGACCTCACCGGATGATCCGCTGGGTGCCACACAGGCACAATAGATTATAAGATAACCAAGCCATTAGCAAAGTGCCATGTTGAATGATCCACCAGGTATATATTACCCCTATTGTACACTCCGGTACATTTTCCGAGCCATCTTTAATTGTAATTTCGATAAATTCAACTTATTTAAGATCCTTCACGTAAGATCTATCCAATAATGGAACCACTTATGCTCCAATCTTAATTGAGAGTAAACTCTATTTAAATACCCTCTCTTATACCTTGATCTTTCTTAATAGTACGACCATAGAAAAAACAAAGCTCTATATCACTCTATAGTGAATGTTGCCGAGCAATAAGCTTATATTCAACCTATAGAGTTCTTAGTCTTCATGAATATCCTTTTGTTGTCACATATCTTTGGTACCAAGATGCCGTGACTATTCTTGTGACTAACCAATATGATTATCCTCCACAAAACACATGTTAGTCCACAAGCACTTGTTTTCATTATTAGTCACTATAACTCCAAATCACTAAATTAGAGTCTAGATGCACTTACATGTAAGGTTTAGTTTTTTCTCCTGCATGTATGCAGGGGCTCCTAGAACTCTTTTTCCAAGTTTTATAATACGTATTATTTAGAAGCTTCATTTACTAATTTCCTCTGACCATTAGCATAAGATTAAGCTGAAGATTCATTTTGTGGTTTCCAAGAGTTGTTCCATATCATATAAATTGGTTTCCAACTAATTACATATTAATAATTAGAGAAAGTATTCTTAGTTGAGCAGCACAACAGTCTGCTACTATGCATATATACGTACTGAATTGGTAACAACATGTGTATAGATAACTAATCAAGCAGAACATAGGTTTATATACATGGACGACCTCGTAGTTCCCAAACAAAAAAAAGAAATGGCACGGACAAGCGTGCATACATACTGTTCGTGTAATAAGCACCCCGTAGCATATTGCATATATTGAAGGAGACGATCGACAACGAATTGGGAATCAGTTGGAGGAACTACACACACGGAGGGCGCCAATCTTGTTCAGGCAAATCAACAGCTTCGCGCTTCATATGCACGTTTATACGCTGCAGGCAGGAAGCAGAATTAGATGCTCTCACTCTCACACCGTGGCGCTGGTGCTCCTGAAGGAGCCGAGCGCCTTGACGGCCTCCCCGCGCAGCACGAGCTTGTGGTACAACGCCGCCACCGTCGCCCCGATCAGCGGCCCAACCCAGAAGATCCACTGCACAGCAGCACACGTATTACGAATAAATAACACAGTAATAATTAGCAGTTAATAAGAGTGTGGTTATAGAGATTATTATCTCAATTACATGGTCTTTCCATGCTGCGTGCACGACGGCGGCGCCGAGGCTCCTGGCCGGGTTGATGCCGGTGCCGGTGATGGGAATGGTCGCCAGGTGAACCACGAACACCGCGAACCCAATCGGCAGCGGCACGAGCACCTGCACGCACGACAAGGGGCCGGGATTAACACATTTGCACTTGTAGCAGGGGAAAGCAGGCGTGCGTGGAGGTCGGTCCAGGGGAGCCGCGCGCGCGCGAGAGGCGGTCGCCGTACGTACGGGGATGAAGGAGTCGCGCGCCGTGCGCTTGGGGTCGGTGGCGGAGAAGACGGTGTACACGAGGATGAAGGTGCCGACGATCTCGGCGGCCAGGGCGCTGCCGACGGAGTAACCCGTGAGCACCCCGTCGGAGGGGCCCGTGGCCACCGCGTTGGCGCCGCCGCCGAGGGAGTTGTAGGGCACCTTCATGATCCCCTTGACGATGCCCACGCCGCAGATGGCGCCCAGGCACTGCGCCACGATGTACAGCAGCGTGCGCACCAGCGACAGCTTCCGCCCCACGAACAGACCGAACGTCACCGCCGGGTTGATGTGCCCGCCTGTGTACGTATGATAATTAACTATATGCTTGCCGCTCATCAATCAATCAATTCGTCTTCTTCTTCTTCTTCGTTTCATTTCATATATAGCTAGCTAGACCACGTGTATGTATGGCATGCATGTATGCATATTATACCTGAGATGCCGCCGGTGCAGTAGACGAGGATGAAGATGGTGGCGCCGAAGGACCAGGCGATGCCGAGGGCGCCGACGCCGGTGCACGATTCGGCCTTGGACTGGTTCTTGTACCCGATGACGGTGGCGATGCTCACGTAGAGGAAGATGAGGGTGGCCATGAACTCGGCGATGAGCGCGCGGTACAGGGACCACTTCTTCAGCTCGCTCGTGTCCAGCAGCGGCGCCGGCGGCGGATCCCAGTACGGCGCCTTCGCCGCGGCCTCCGCCTCCGCCGTCACGTCATCCTTCGACATGCTTTTTCTCTTAGCTTGCTACTACCTATAGCTAGAGAATTTCAGTCCAGTGTCACACTGACACGGCACCAATGCTGCTAGCTAGCCCCTACACTGATGGGGTGCTTGGACGCGCGTAGGAGACGAGACGGCAGGAGCCGTGGTTTAAATAGGGAAGCGAAGCAGTAGTCTGAACTCTGAAGAGCGGCGGAGGAAGATATTTCAAAGCGATGCCTTCCTTCTGATTCACCGTTTGCCATGAATTTTACCTTTTCCGTACTTTGCTAGAATTTCTAAGCAGAGAAGATAAAAAATTCGCATCCAAGTTGATTGATGTAAGTTGACGTGTCCATGAAAATTACACGGTTGTGCTCATGTGCGCGTGTTTCTATCGTTTGCTTCTGTGTGCACCACGTTGAGCTTGTGGTGTCCCAGCAGGCCAGCGCCCACCAGCCACCAGTTGCAATCCAACAAGTTTCTATACCCAAGCTAAAATCCTAAGACATATGTGTGTGTGTGTTTTTTTTGCGACATTACGAGATATTGGTATTACTAGTTCACAAATAGCTTTTAGAATCCGGCCGTTCTCTTGTTTTATAAACTATACTTTTTTTTCAGTCAATAGTGTTTTTCTCTAACAATAAATTAGCGAGCAGCGAACGGGCCTTACTCTCTCTGTTTCAAGTTATAAGTCATATTGACTTTTTTGGTACATAAAATTTACTATGTATATCTAGAGACATACTAAAATGGATGCAAAAAAAAAATGACAAAACGATTTATAATTTGGAACAAAAGTAGTAGTATCTAAGACTAATTTGATTATCTTTGTACTATATCTCTGTTCATATTCTAATAAAATACCCGTATAGATGTTACCTAATCTCTTTTCCTATTGTGATTGGTTTACCAATTAATGTATATGTTTTTTTTCCATATATAAAGTTTTCTCCCTTAGCATCAAAGCTTATTTGTATTTCAATATGTTGTTAAGTGACACCTTACCTCAAGTTAATTAGCTCTTAATGTAGCCCATGTGTCGGCCGGACCTGTGAATCTAGATTTTAAATTTTAAGCTTTAATTTGATTTGATCTTATTCGTTCCTACATTTTTAATCTATTTTAAGTTAAATCTAATGCTTATTGGACCTTTATTCGAAACCCAATTTTTATATTTTTATTCAGAAATGGGTTCTAGCTAGGTCTTAGATTACACTCTTAGTTACTACAAATAGTGCAAATAGTCGTCTTTGGTGCTCTAGAGTGTAGATGTTGAATGTCTTCTACCAAATTGTATTCACTAGAATTTAGATTTATCGCTTGTACATGCATGTATACTTGGTTTGCTTGGTGGCATATAGGACACATCATGCACGTTTAATTGAAGTTAGTATGTTTATATATTAATAGTGGAAGAAGTGAGTACGTAGAAACATATATAGGCGTATTTTATGGCTATTTAATCTCTATCTTTACTTAATTTTAAAGAACAACAAATACTCTCCCTGAATTTTGGTCCTACACCCTCAAAAAAAAAAATGGTCCTACACTCTCTTGAGTCGGTCTGTCCATTCAATTCCTTCGCTCTCTCAAGCATAAGAATTATGTCCAGTTTTAATAAGAGTTGGAGTACGCGATGAATTAGAGGTAAGAGTCTTTATTATCCCGTATGTGTTCCAAACTCACAACCCCATGCTTATTAGAGTTAGTTCCAAGAAATATTAGAAGAGATTACACAAGTTGTACGTTTCATTGCGTGTCTATGCATGATAATAGATGTTGATAAAATTTAGAAGTAAACTTGCTGGTCGATGTGTGAAATTTAGATGCAGCTTGATGGTCCAACTTGTAGATTATAGATGTTGCTATTATAGTCCATGATGATTGGAATCTCGTGAATTGGTGGATGGATGTTTCTGTTTTTCTTTTTAAAAAAAACTAGGACTTTTTTCCTAGTATTTCTCATGATAATTACTATGGGGCTTTTAGTTTGGTTTTTGTGCTGGTAATAACAGTAAGATAGTAGTGCAGAGTTATTTTTCTTCTATATATATACCAAATCAATAATATATGTGGCTGTGTGTGTATATGTTACTTTATTTCTACAGGTGAAAGAAGCTTCATTGGAACGGAACTAACATACGCTTTTGCCCATCTTTTCTCGACCCGTCACCTTTCTCAGGACTTGTTTACTTCCATTTTTTTTAAAAAAAAATCCATCACATTCACATCGAATTAGATGTATGCATGCAACTTTAAATATAGATAACAAAATAATTAATTGCACAGTTTGTATTTAATCTGTGGAACGAATTTTTTGAGCATAATTAATGCATAATTAGATATTAAATATGGTAAATCCAACAAAATTTACGAGCTAAACAAGGCAGATGGGATGGAAAGCTTTGCTCGAGGGCCTGAGCGACATGCCGAGATCAGGTAGTCGTTTGCATTGGGTCAGAATCGGTTCCGCCGGCGCCCCACAGGCGCACAGTCCCGGAGAGTCCGCCTGCGCCAGGCGCATTTTCCTGTTTCACCTGCTTGCATCGCCCGAGTAGGAAGGATCGACTGTTCTAGCAAGGATTTTTCTTGCTTGCGTGAGCAGGCTTGCCCAGCAGAGTAAGGTTTCCACGGCTGCTTGAGCGTATCCATGCTGAACCATGCTATAAAAAAATAATAATATTCTATTTGTTCCAACATCGACGATGCATCAACCTCAACATGCTTTGCAAGCTGTGTGTGTTTCGCCACCCCAGGCCAGAAAGTCGGATGTCTCTATCCTCCCTTCTCATTCAGGCCTTGTGTACTTCCTCCTAAAACCAAAAAAAAAAAAATCCCTCATCATATCGAATCTTTCGACATATACATAGAACATTAAATATAGACGAAAATAAAAACTAATTACATAATTTGCACGAATCTATTGAACTTAATTAATCTATAATTAGATAATATTTGTCAAATACAAACGAAAGTGCTACGGTGTTCCGAAATTTTTCGGACAACAATTAAACAAGACCTCAAGCATCGGTACCTATCCACACCATGTCCGTGTGGCTGGTCCTCAAATCAAAGCATATCCTTTCTCAGCAAGGCTCGGCAAAGCTGGTGGAGGATCCAATTCGCTGGAACAGTTCAGTCCACAAATGAACCATCAAGCAAGCTATCCAGTATCCAGACTCCGGAGGTGGATCGTGGGAGCAGACTAGGGACTAAATAAAAAGCTACGCCCCAACAGCTCAGGCCACTAATGAACCATCCGAAGGAACAAATGCACCGGAGCAAAGCGACATGTTGCCGTATGCCATAGCGCGTAGCTAATCAAGTGTTCGGAATCTGGGCCGACCCATAATTATCGTTGGCTGGTCTAAAAAGTCATGGATGAAAAATACTATTTTACTGATTTGTTGTGAGAAAAAAAATATTGTTGGCTGACAGAAAAAATACGACCGTGTACCTCCACACGTGTAAGGCCCAATGTAGGAATTTCACATAAGGCCTTGTTTAGTTGGCAATTTTTTTGATTTTTCAGTATTATAGTGTTTTCGTTTTTATTTGGTAACTAACTAAGCTCAAAAGATTCATCTCGTGAATTACAAGCAAATTGTGCAATTAGTTTTTGTTTTTGTCTATATTTAATGCTTCATGCATGTACTGCAAAATTCAATTTGATAGAGAATTTTGAATTTTTTTTACCTAAACAAGGCCTAAGTCAGTTTATTTTTCATAGAAAAACAATAATGGTAAAAAAACCCGAGTTTCATAAGGCTCTAAGACCTCTTCAATGGAAGTTTCGTAATTCAGTTTCCAAAAACAGTACAGAAGAGTTTTATCCCCGTGAAATTATCTTTATTTTCATAAAACTTTTATCATATCTCTTCATTAATATCACAACCATTTTAAAGTTAAAGGCTCTGATTTTTTTAGTTTTTCCTTGAAAAACGGTTCTTCTGGTAAAACTTCTCCGAAGAAACCGGCCGTGTTTACTTCACGAACGAAAAAATTTCGTGACACTGTAGCACTTTCGTTTGTTTGTGATAATTATTGTCTAATTATAGACTAACTAGACTCAAAAGATCCGTCTCGTAAATTAAACAAGGCCTAAGACTAGTACAGCAAACAAACCCTAAGTTTGTCTATTAAGTATTAATAGAGGACGGACTCTAGTCTAGTACTAGCAAAATCCTCTCGCATTCGTGCTACACATCGGAGTAATACTTTCGACCTATGACCTTTAATTATACATCGTTGATCCATCGTATCAAATCTCTCTCTCGATCTCTCTCATCTCTCTCTCCGAGCAACATCGTGTCAAATCTCGTGCTTCCTTGGATTGGTGACCGGCGGCCGTGTTGCTAATGCCAACAAAATGCCCAGGAAGGGAGCCCTAATCAACAGTAGTGCGAGATACCTAGTGTTCTGTTCTCTAGCAATAGACAGCGATAGCAGGACGTAATGCACACTGCAAAACTAGACTGATTTGATCATATATTCAGTACACTACAGGAGAATGCATGGGCAGCGTGTTCCAATCCGTCGCCGTCGTCTGCAGCCGTGAACGTCGCGCACGCCTGGCACATTTTCGTCTTTTCCGGGAGTGACCTTGTACGCTCACCGCTGTGGGCTGTGCTGCTAGCTGTGGCAAATCCTGCCTCGCGCGCGTGCACGTCGCCGTCGCCGCTTCTCCGGCGAGGCGCCATGCCAAGGTAGCCATTTTCCTGCAACGTACGGGGCCGGGCCCACGGTGACCGCGCCGGATTAGTCGAGCCGCGAGGATGGCGTCGAACAGAGAGATTTTTTTTTGTCCGCTCGCATCAGTCATTGGCGTAGCTGTCGCCGATCCAGCACGCACGCGACTACATCGTCTGCATCTCCGAATTTTTTGTCGAATCGTTTTCGATCTATCCGGCGCTCCCAAGCAGTGGGTGGCTGCTGTGCCGTGTGGATAGAGCTCAACATATATGCGACTAGGTTTAAAAAAAAAAACATACTATATGCCACTACTACCTGATCATAATTCGCACGTGTGTATTGAACAGGATATTTCCTTTAGAAGTGCATTAAGTATTTCTTCATTCGTATTTTTCGCTTGTCTTATCAGCCGTATTTTTTCTGCTAGCCAACAATGTTTTTCTCTCACAGTAAATCAGTCAAAAGTAATTTCAGCCATGTTTTATATATTTAGGCATGATATATATCTAAATGTATAACAAAAGTTAGGTAGTATTTAGAAAAATCAAAACGTTTAGAACAGAGGAGGTACGAAATAGGCTCAATATGAGAAGAATATTTCTTTTAGCTTTTGAAACCCAATAATGGTTTCTTCAGAGTAGGATTAAGACAAAACGTCTTATGTTGTCTTTAAAAATTCATATTGTTTAGTGGGCTCTTAAAAGGGGAGTTGTTCTAATAAAAGATAACTTATCGAAAATAAATTAGAATGAGAACAAGTTTTGTGCCTTTTGCTACAGAGAGTAAATAGTTCAATGTATATGTTCTTTGATTGTGTTTACACTAAATTTCTTTGGCGTGTGGTATAGTTTTAGGTTTGCGACCACCAAATAATGGCCTTGTTTAGTTGGCAAAAATTTTGGATTTTGAGAACTGTAGCACTTTCGTTTGTTTGTGGCAAATATTGTCCAATCATAGACTAATAGACTAATTAGGGTCAAAAGATTCATCTCGCGATTTACAGACAAACTGTGTAATTAGTTTTTGTTTTCGTCTAAATTTAATACTCCATGCATGTGCCGTAAGATTTGATGTGACGGCTAAACAAGGCCAATGTTACTGACCATAGGATAGACTGAACAAATGTTTTTTAATAGGTGGTACAAATAGGCAGTGTTGTCAATTGTTGGACTAATGTCTTATAAAAAATGAAGTCATTTTTCACAAATACCAACTTAGGCCTTAACTTCAAAAAAAATGGTCTTGTTTGGATGTTGTAGTATTAAGAAACTATAGTATGAAGAAATTGTAGTTTTAGAACCATTCATGTGCAAAACCGTGGTTTAGAAAAAAGAGATTTAGAGTCGAGTTTTTAAAACTCCAAAACTACTATAGTTTTAGCAATACCATGATATTCAAAACCATAAAAATTATTGCACCCAAACACTTCATGTCATCCTAAAACCATATTTTTTTTTAAAACTCTAAAAAATACATTATATCCAGATAGAGCCTTAAATTTTCTACATATTGTAATCCCGCACATTGACTACGCCATTGGCCACAACTAGAATGGCATGAAAAAAACAAAAAGCTCATCATTCATGTGTGTCAATCACAAGAAGTGATACCTTTGCAAAAAAAAAAACTGGGCTTCTTCTTCATTACTCATTGACTAACAAATCTTAGTTACCTTTAGATGGTCTTTTAGTGTTAGAATTAAGTTTAAAGTTGGATTTAGTTTCTGTTATGTTAGACGTTTATAATAATTGGTCTGATTTTCTTGCTTGCAAGGAATAAAGCTAGATTTTATTCATTGTCTAAAAAAGATTTGAGAGTTGAAACTCAAAACTAAATGGCACCACATGCGTATGCTAGCTGGTCACTGCTTATATATGTAAAAAAATCAGTATCTCTACTATAATGGACCAATCAAAACTATTCTAGGTCCACCAAAGAAAACGTCCCCCGCTGAGGGCCTCCAACCATTATGCACCTAGAAAAGTACACACAGAAAATTGTCTCCATTAAAATCAAGGGCTATCAAACCATTTGAATCCAATCCGATGGCTGCCGATGAAAGTTTGATGCAAGGCTTCAAACTCAGTCACCCCACGCTTCCGCCCTAACAGGACATCTCCTCCGTGGCATGCCGCCGCCTCCACGATCTAGCCGCAGTTATTCCGCCGCCGGCCGTCTCCTCGGTGGCCTCACGATCCTGCTGCCGGCCGTCTCCTCCATGGCCTGTCGCCTCCTCACTGAGCCGATGGACAACGATGGCGTTCTCGTCCTCCAGGTACGTGGCACCATCTGCCCTATCTCTTTGTTCCTGCATCGTCTCCATGCATGATTCATTGCAGTTGATACAGATCCGATGAAGAAGAATAAGCTCTTGGGGTTAGATAAGGCTCCCTCCCACATTTTGTGTCGTTGTGGCCTCCGATGACTCCAGTGCACCCCGCAGCAGCGAGAGGTTTTACTTTGGTCACATCGGAGATAAATTCAGTAATGAAGCTTGCTTTGTTGATCACCTGCGTGTGGATACCTGACTGCATCATGTCACTGAACATTGGTTCATGCATGTATGTTACATGATTGAAAATGCAGGTTACGTTATGAACCCCATGACTAGCTGTCCATTAGTATTTTTGACGGGACTGGATATAATTGTTGGTTCTGGGAAAGCATCTTTTGGTGCCTTCCAAGATTGGCAAGAAATGATGTGATCTTTTGTTTAAGTTGGATGGGGGCAAGAGCATCATATTCTTTAGAACCAACTAGAAGGCGTCCTGTTTGGTTAGTTCACTGCAAGTTTGTGGAGTAATGTCAATGTAGGGATGTGTAAGTTTATTTCAAGTTTGGTTCTTCTATTGCAGATGAAATCCATAGTTCCCTTCTGAAAAGTGATCGACCTGGCTCAAATCTAAGCTCTGATCGAACTCAATACATTGCGTACCTTTAATTTAATTAGGTTTTATTAAATTATTTATATTCTGTTGCAGCTTCCTTTGTCGTGCATGGAAATATATGGTGAATGCAGTGCCTGAACCTGGGATATATGCCCATGTCCCTTCAGTGCGCCCACTCCATGAAAATATAGAAGCTGCCTCTCTTTGTTACTATATCTAGGTATGCAAATCTCAATTTGTTTTGCTTTGATTTACACGCTGCGTGCTCCAAGATTTAGAGTTAGCTCTTCACGTATACATCTTCTCAGTTTTGACTTTTAAGTTTGATTCTCTTAATTAAACTACTGTTACTGGAATTGCATCTGCCCAGCCCAGTACAGATGAGTGTCGTTGTGGTAATTAGGATGACCAACTTTGCAAAACACACCCAAAGCAGTTCCAGGCAACGATGTTTCTTTCATCAGTTGAATTATTTTTTAGTGATACAATTTTTTATATATTTATTTATCGAATTGATAAATATGCCATGTTACATCAATGTACTCTCTCTGTCTACAAAAGAATGCAATTATGGGATCTGTATTGATCAATGTAGCTTAAGTTTAACTAAATTTATAGTAAATAATATTAACATTTTTATCTCTAAATAAATTTATAGTAAATAATATTAACATTTCTATCACTTTCCAATTATCTTGTTTCTAACATTTATAATATGATTGTTCATACAGGCACAACTAGCTAGAGAGCACTTTTTTCTTTTTAATGTATGATAAACCAAATCAGAAATATGTAGCGTTTGATAAGTATGGTTGAAAGTATTGTTTTTGAGTTATTATTTCAGAAAAATATTATTTAATAACTGGCAGCTTCGACTAGCTCAAGCGAACATGCTCGAACCTCACATTGATGCTTCACGAGACTGTTCAAATAAGGACAAGAGTACTACACAGTATAGCATCAAACATTCCAGAGATGAAGACCTGTCAAAAATTTAATGAAATTCTTTAGGTTCGCTGCCGGATCGAAGATGATTTCTTTTTTACTTGCCTGAAGATCAATCTAGGAGATGGCGGTACGGAGGGAAATACTCCCTCTATACTCATAAAACAAGTCGTTTTGGACAAGATTTAAATCAAACATTGGAAATATAAATCATGATAACTTTTAAGTGGTTGAGTTTGAAAATATGAAAACTATATAAATAGATTTGTCTTGGAAAATACTTTTATAAAAATATATCTATACCACTTTTTGATAAATATTTTTGTAAAAACAAAAAGTCAAAGTTAGAGTTTAAAGACCGTGCCATTGTCCAAAACGACTTATTTTATGGATATGGATGGAGTACTTTTCAAGCGCTATAGTCTAGCCTAAACTTCATCTAAAATTCATTGTGAAAGTTTACCTTAGCCATGTTTAGTTTTCCACCAAAAAAAACTTTTCATTCATTCCATCAAATCTTTGGACATAGGTATGGAGCATTAAATGTCGACAAAAAACTAATTGTATAATTTAATTATAAAATCACAAGATAAATCTTTTAAGTCTAATTAGTCTATGATTAGTCATAATTGCTACATTAATCCACATCTGCTAATGATAGATTAATTATACTTAATAAATTTGTCTCACAGTTTCCACGCGAGCTTGAATAACAAACTCGCACTGATTATATACATGGTCCTATACAATTAATTGAAACTTTTTATGTAAAGTGAATATTGCTATTTGGTTGTTTTTATGTGCGTCCCCAAAATGAAGTCGTGGCGTTAGCACGGGCACTGTACTAGTTTTTATAGTGAGAATATTTGTTTCTAAGAAAAATAAATAATTAGACATATTTTTTTATATTTCTTGTTTTAATAAAAGCACAATGGACAAAAAATACACCGACAAAAAGAAGAAGAAAAAATAACGGAAACAAAGAAAACTAAAACAAAATTGACGGGTAAAAAAATAAAAGAAAATGAACGACCGAAGAAAAATGAACGAACAAAAGAAATGGCAACGCGGAAAAAAAGATCGATCAAAACAAAACGGAATCGTGAAAAAAGAAAAGAAAGTAGAAACGGACACCCGAATAAGGGATCTGAAACGTGGAAAGGAGAGACTAAAGCAATAGAAACCGACGGATAAAGAAGAGTAGAAACTGACGGATAAAAAAGAATGGAAAAGCGGTGGATGGGAAAAAAACAGAACCCAATGTATATCCGAATCGGACACCAAATTTTACTTAGAAGGGTTTGTTCTAATTCACATGAGCATGACTCATGTATTCGGGTTAAGGCCTTTTTTAGTTTCTATCAAAGAAAAACTTTTATCCTCATGCCATCTAATGTTTAAACATATGTATGGAACACTTAGTTAAAAAAATAACTAATTGTACAGTTTGTATGTATTTTGCGAGACAAATCTTTTAGATTTACAAATATACTACATTACCTAAACTTTTGTTTTCGTGAACTAAACAAGGCCTAAGATATACTCTTTCCATCCCAAAATAACTGTTGTTTTGGATTTCTATTTTGCAAGTTTGAGTAGATTTACACAAAATATGTGCAACATTTGTATCTCCAAATAAATTTGTAAAAAAACTAAAATTCATATTTTTTAAATATTTTTTAATATATATTTGGTTAATGTTGTTTTTTTTGGACGGTGAGAGTAGAGGGCATGACTCTATGTTTTAGACTTAAAGAGTAAATTGCACTCACCATACAACAACTATTTAAGTGGGTGCATATTAGTCCAACATCTTGTAATTTATTTAATTTAGTACGACAACTATCTAGGTGGGTGCATGTTGGTCCAATATCTTGCAGCATGTGTTAATTAGCATGTTTAATATCATAGGAGACATTTAGTAGGGAAAATTTGTACTAAGGGCTCCTTTTGGTTCAAGGGTGAAACAAATGAATTTTGTAGGATAGCATTCTCAAAGGAAATGGAAAATTTATACTGGGCTCCTTTGATTCAAGGGTGAAACAAAGGAATGTTGTAGGAAGGATTCTCAACGAAAATTTTCCTTTCCTACTCTTTGGTTCATAGGAAAAGTACAGGAAGCATTCCATAAGATTGGCCTCCTATAGTTCAATTCCATAGGAAAAAAGCATGAAGTATGACTTCATGGAAAATTTCTTATGGTCCAACCAAAGGTCTTCTCTATTATTTATGATTAGAGTGTATGACATGTATATTTCTATAGTTTCCCTATTCCTATAGGATTCATATCCTATGATCCAAAGGGGGCCTAAACTTTTGACTACCAAAACACTAGGACAAGCCCACTTTACTAAGAGAAGTTGTAAAATATTGGTTGTGATCTCTCCCTCCATGATGGACAACCCACTTATGAGCTGTAATTAGTGAGCCATGAGTGAGCATGGTAGAGGTGAAAATGGATCAAAACACATTATTTATCATATTTATGAAATCAATGGCAGTATTTATATGTGGCTAAAATTTAAATTAATCTAGTATCACAATATAGTAAATGATTCAAGCTAAGTGATGGATGAAATGAGCATGCTAGGGTATAGCTTCCTATCATAGTGATAGAGGGTGTACAAAGATATGTAGTTGCAATGTTTGGATCGTATATGCACCAATGAGCCAAGTTTTCGCATCAAATTAAATAGACTACAAGATGTTGGATCAACATGCACCACTTAGATAGTTGTTGTATTAAATTGAACAAATTACAAGATGTTGGGTGAATATGCACCCACTTAGATAGTTGTTGTATGGTGAGTGCAATTCACTCTAGAATTAACTCTGTATCAATTATTGATAGACATGAGTTATTCTAATTCACATGAGCATGACTCATGTATTCGGGTTAAAATATATTGGCATGACTCTATGTTTTGAAATTAACTTTATATCAATTATTGATAAACACTACTTTATTCTAATTCGTATGAATACGGTCATATAAGTCGGGTTAGATAAGAGACACAGGAAGTGTCAGTGCAGTTTATAGGAAGTTAAAAAGTGGGAAGAAAGAAATTCTATATTATCAGATATGCAGCGGCAGATTTGTGCCCGGAACTGCAGCACCAAGCGAATCCTCTCTCTTTTTTTTTTTTTGAGAAATGCAGGGAATATATTTATCATTTAAAGTTTACATCGAGGCCTCCCACGGCCCAACCACAGAACCCTTCATGGCCTCATCGGCCCGTACACCCTCACGCATACACTCGAGCTCCTCGCGGGACGCAGCGGACCGGAGCCCAAGTAGGCCCGCCAGGATCTCTGCGCTTATGTAAATGCCATGCACTAGGCCCATCATGCTTTTGTCCCAGTTATTGAGAGGTGGCGGCCCATCCTGTTTTTTCGCATAAGTGACTAACGGCCCAACAAGTTAAATTGTTTTTTTTCCATAGTTGTGATTCATTCTCTGTAGTTAATGCCGAATCTGAGTACTCCATGTAATTGTAAGTTACTAATCCTACATGATTTGTGTAGTTAAAGAAAAATATCGTTCTGTCGATCTGGAAAAGCGGAAAATTAGGTGCAGTATAGTCGGACAGGACGCACATGATAGTCTGACTGAAAAGAATAATAAGTGAACGAATCATTGTCCCGCGCGTTTTGGGTGAGTGATCAAGATGAACAAAGTGCATGAGCATGATGCGTTGGTTGGACTGGACCCTTTGGGCTATCCTATTTTTTGTCTGACCGAAAACACCGTGATATATCCTATCATGGCACCAACTGCCAAACCTAACGCTGTGTGAGTAGGGATGTCAACGGGGAATTCTTCGTTGGAGGTTACTGCCCCAAACCCGTCCCCGCGGAGGCAAATTCTCCCCCATCCCCGTCCCCGTGAAGGGTCACGGGGAGAACTTCTGTCCCATCCCCGTCCCCGCTCGGGGATTAAATCCCCGCGGGGATCCCCGTCTCCGCGTCAATTATATAAACAACAACAAATCACTTACATAAAAAACAACAAATATCCAATAAGTCACATGCAAATAACAGCCATTTGTCTATAATTGCCTATTGCATAGTTCATAACAACACAGAAACAATCACATTGTTCATACATTCACCACAAGTGATTCATCAACTAGAAATAGCAACTAAGAATCCAAACATCAAGCATAGGTTTATTATTATCGGGTCTCCACGGGGAACGGGGACGGGGGGAGGCACACCAGACCCGCCCCCGCGAAACCCGACAGGGACAGATTTTGCCCCATTTAGCTCCCCGTGGGGAGAGATTTTACCCCAAACCCATCACCAAATAGGGGAATTCCCCGCGGGGAATCGGAGATCGGTTCCCCATTGACATTTTGATGTGTGAGAGACCGACCCGCCACTCGTTTTCTGGCTTTTTGCGCGGTCTTGCAGCCACTATGATTCTGTCTGTAGTCTGTACTCCTTCGTGGGCCGCCTAGCTTCAGGCTTGAGCTAATCTGCTGCTCTGTTCTCGCCGTCTCGCGTGGCCATGTACGTTCTTCAGAACATTGCAAACTATTGGGCGCGAGACGGCGAGAACAGAGCAGCTGATTAGCTCAAGCCTGAAGCTAGGTGCCCACGAAGGAGTACAGACTACAGACAGAATCGCAGTAGTGGCTGCAAGACTGCGCAGAAAGCCAGAAACGAGTCGCGGGTCGGTCTGTCACACCGTGTAAAGCGCACACCACACGTGTGTAGTTTAGCTCTGTTGTGTTCTCCCAGCCTTTTTTTTTTTTTAAAAAAGAATCGATACTCCATACTACTGTTAGCCGTCCCCCTACACCATTAACAAATCTGTTGAGACTTCAGGGGGACGACGGACGACCCGCGACCGGATCGATTCTTCCTCGAACGGAATTTTTCGATGCACGCATCCATCCACCCATTAAAACCTCAGCGATCGATGTTGTGAAGTGGTGCAGTAGTACTATCTCCACTTGCGAGTTCCGACTTTCGTCGTCGGTTGCCACTCGTCACCTCCAGCCTCCACTCCCTCCAGTATGCCTGGTGGCGTCACTGCCTGTGCTTGCTCATCACTGAACGGTCGGTGTAGACGTGCGCTTGGGTTCGTCGTCGCACTGACGTCGCCAGCTATCCGGCGCCGGTCAAACTGTGCGTTTCCCTACCTAGGAACGGGCGAAGACGACGACTGACCCGGGCCCGGCCGCTCCACTTTTGTACAGTAGCTTTTGTGGCGACACGTGGGCCGTACGCCGAGCGGGCCCCACGCCACGGCACGCCGTTGCCATCCGACGAGCCAGGAGCGAGCGCCACCACCACCACCACCGTCGGGCCCACTCGAGAAGCCGATCGGAATCGGATCGACCAGATTGACCGAACCAACTTTTGACCGGCGCCGCTAGCCGGGCCGCCCTTCGGAAAGGCTCGCTAGCTGGACCTTTCGGCACAGCCAGGGCAGGCACGTCGAAGCGAAGTGTCCCGCTGCGACTGCGTGTGCGTACGTGCATACGTGGGCGGCGGATCCACCCGCCGATCAGGCCGCGCGCCGTCGTCGATCGATCACCCATCGACATCCCATCCGCGCGACTCTGCGACCACGATGTACGCGCACGTTTTTGCTTTAAAAATAACGAACGGTCACGTCGCGTTCGTGCATGTGTGACGACTTCGTGCACGCAACGGAGACGACACACGCTGTTCCTTTGTTGTTTCCGGCACGAGACAGGGACACCGGATCGAGCGAGGCAGCGCGCGACGGAACAACCTGATGCTGGCTGCCGATTCGGTGCCAGTGCCGTGCTGGGCGTGCGGCGGCGGCGGCGCAGCGAATTGTCTCGATGCCCAGCCCAAGCAACATGGCGCGCGCGGGCAGGCCGACACGAGTTGTGTCTCTCGCGTCCCGCATGCGTGCTTCACCCGTCACGTCTCTCAAACACCACATGACTCGCTCCGCTACCTCTACTCGCTCGTGCGTTTTGGAGTACAGTACAGGAGTATGGGGTGGCCTCTGCGCCGCCGCCGGCCGGGCGGAACAGCGTAGCAAATGGTCCGTTGTTGCATGGCTGCCTGAACAGTGTGCTACCAACTGCCTCTGCCTATGCGGCCTCCGGGGGCGGGCGGCGTCACGCGTGACGCGAGGGGACAGCGAACTCGGCCGTGTCGACCAGGCCCACACGTCAACCGGTGCTGATACATCCGGGTCCGTCACCAAAATGGCAGTGAGTCAGTCAAGGCAGCGATGATATGGAGTAGGAGTATACAGTATACTCCAGTGGACGTCTGCCTCGATCTCTCTCACAAGAAGAGAAAATAAAGAGTGCCGACAAGAGGCAAAAGCCTGGTTACGTTGGACGCCACGTGCATGCATACATGACCGAGGGAGAATGGGGAGCTGTAGTGCTGGATTGCTTCGTTCTCCAGTTCACGAGCTGGACGGACACCCAACGAAAACACCTCGCGACCTCGACGTGTTCTGCCGTAGCCGTGCCTAGTACCGGCTCAAAGAACTGATCAGTTTTATAATGGAGCTAGTAGTATAACGAATGGTAAATTTCTCCATAAGGTTTTGTTCAGATGTAGTCGGATTCACATCAATCCACATGTGTTGGAGTGTAAAATTTAAATTAAATTCCACCTCAATCTACTACAACACATGTCGATTAAGGTGAATCCGACAACATGCAAACAAGACCTAAATCTTTTTTCTACCTCCCAATCCGGTAGTAGTTTTCCCTTGAATTTTTGTTCGTCTACTAGTATTTCCCTGGTACGTAGAAAATTTTTGGGAACGGCAAATCGTCCATTCAATTCGACAGGCAGATTAACCGCAAAACGCACGCAAATCTCAACGGAATCCCCCGTCCTCGTCGTTCTCGTCGCAACTTCCCAGAAATACCCCGGCCACTTCCGCCAATTACCCACCCAACCTCCCACCGCCAGCCACACTGAGCCCTCCGGCCCCCCGCCTCCTCCTCCCCAGTCCCCTCCGCTCCCCCACCCCTCTCGTCTCTCCTCCTCCTCCTGCCTCCTCGTCCTCGTCCTCGCCTTCCCCCTTCCCCATTCCCCCGGCGGCCGATTCATCCGCGCCCCCCAAACCCTCCGAATCTCGGTCGCCTCGCACCCGATGTCGCCGGCTGCTGGTGGCCCCGCGCCCGCGCCAGCGCAATCGGCGGCCGCCGTCCCGCAGGCGATCGCGGCGCCGCCGGAGCCCGGTCGCGTGGCGCCCGCGGCGTCCCGCCGGGATCCTCCGGGCCACCCCGAGGGTGCCGATCCCGCCAATGCGGCGGCAAGGAAGCCGGTGTGGAGCGCGCTGTCGCAGCCCCCCGCCGCCGCTACGGCGGCGGCGGCGGGGGAGACCCCAGAGGGCGGCGGCATCATCGGCGGAGATGCCTCGTGGCCGGCGCTCGCCGAGACGACGCGCGCGTGCCCCAAGTCGGGCTCGTCCGACTCCCTCAAGGCACTCTCCGATGCGTCCGGCCCGTCACCGCAGGTACTGAATCTCGCGATCAAGTCGTTGTTATATTTCGATGCGAGTACATCTCTTATGTTTCAGTGATCGTGTTGAAATCAAAATTTCTATGAGCTTGATGAATCTACTGATGCAATCAAATCAGGAGGATCCAATTGCTGCTTCATCGGTACCCCCACATCCAGCTGTGGGGCCTAATCCGATTCCCACTGCCCAAAACCCTACCTCCACACCTCCTCCCACGGCTGCGGCTTCCTCTCAGCAGAACGGGGCCACAACCCAGACAATTCCAGTTCGGCGCGGTGGCAGCAGCGGTGGAAACAGTGGAGGTGGCAGCCGTGGGAATGGTAACAATGGTGGCCGCAGGGCTGCCAATAGTAGTGGAGGTGACGGGAGCAGCGGCAGTGGTGGTGATGGTAACTGGAATGATGGAAACCTTGGTACTGGCAGCGGCTGCAACAGCAGCAATGGCGATGGTTCGATCAACTTGGATGATAATGATAATGTCACTCGCGCTGGTCGTGCTGGTGGGAATGGTAATGACAGCAGCAGAAATGCTCCTGGCAATAGCCACTGGAACCACAACATACGTGGTGGTAGCAGCAGTAACGGTGCTGGTAGTGGTGATGGAAACAATAGATATAGTAGTGGTAGCAGCAACCACTGGAATAATAATCCCCGAAGCAGTAGTAGCAGTAGCAATGGCGGTGGAGGTCGTGGTGGTTACCGGGGCCGCCGTGACCATGAGAGAGGGGCTAATTTCTCCCCTAGGAACTTCCCCAGAGTTCCAGTAATGCCATATCAACAGCAGCAACAGCAGCAGCAGCCTGGCATCTACCAGCCTGGGCCCTTTCACCGACCGCCGCCACCTGCTGCCCATTTCATGGTGCCACAGCATTTTTATGTTCCACCATTTCCCTACCCTGGTGAGCCTGAAAACTCGTTTTGCTATTTTCGATGAATAGCTTAACATCTATTTGTTGTAATATGGTTGTTTTGGTGATATGCAGCTGATGTGCAACCCTATCCTGTCTACCTCC
Source organism: Sorghum bicolor (assembly GCF_000003195.3). Lineage (NCBI taxonomy): Eukaryota > Viridiplantae > Streptophyta > Magnoliopsida > Poales > Poaceae > Sorghum > Sorghum bicolor. The sequence continues at coordinate 66,258,427 of NC_012871.2, read as the reverse complement.
CACCAGTAGAGCAGTTTCAGAACATGCATCTTGTTCGGCCACCCATGCAGCCTGCATGGGTTCCTCCTCCGCAGGATCAGCCAAATCTCCAAGATGATATTAGGAATCAGATAGAGTTCTATTTTAGGTACTGAATCTGCTTGGTTTCTCTTACTGTGCTATTGCTATTTCTTGGCCTTAACTGTTTGTTTATACTCTTGTCTTGCTAGCACAAATAATCTATGCCATGACACATTCTTGCGGAGGCATATGAACAATCAAGGATGGGTACCTATTGACCTAATCTTGGGGTTCAACCGGGTTAGTAAATTCTGCCTGTTTCACTAGAGGATTTCATTCCATGAGTAGCTGTTTGTTGTATTTTGCCATGTATGTTGAATGCTGATAGTGTGATGCACTTTTGCTGGTTTTATTTAGATATGTATACTTTCCAGTCCCCATAACTTAAAGTTTTACTCGGACAGTACACAAGTGGGCTCCATAAATTGGTACTTTATCACTCCATAAAGAGGCCTATCTTCCCATCGTTCACAATCCATTGCACAACCAGTAGATTAGTGATAAGTGATATGATTCTCAATGTGTACCACCAAAACTGTACTATGCCTTGAAAAAAAATAATGACGTTATGATTTTGTTAGGAAGGACCGAAGGAGGACAACAACGATATTTTTGAAGTATGCTGGCACAATTGTTGCTCTTAGATTAGAAATAGCGTATACATTTTTTGACATTAAAATTACCAAAAATAGAAATTTGCAGCATGTGGTCCCTCAATCCCTGCAGTCTTATGGGTTTGAGTTTGTGGGTCTTTGATGACAAACTTCCTGTTTACTATCCTTCTTGTGTTAGTTACATTTTTGTTTTTTGTTATTACCTAGTTTGTAATTTGTAATTTGTTCCTCTCATAGAGTGGCATGAGTATGCTGCGTTATCTCTGTTGTTTGATGACATAATGATTAACGTAGTCTATGATTTGTTCCTTCCATAGAGTGGCATGAGTTTAATGTGTTATCTCTGTTGTTTGATGGCATAATGATTACAGTTTGATTTATATTACCTCCATCTGGAAAAGGATGCAGTTCTAGTCCCATCTCTAGTCAAACTTTTTAAAGTTTGACCAAGTCTATAAAAAGGAGTATCAATATTTATATCACAAAATATGTATTACTATGAAAATATATCTCATGAAGAATCTATTGACACTGGTTCTCATGTACCGATACCTTTTTTGTATAAAGTTGGCCAAACTCAAAATAGTCACTCGATAATATGCTAGAATTTCATTCTTTCCCTAACGGAGGGAGTATGGTATAACTCAACCAACTGTCGAGTAAAAATATATTACAATGGGGATATTGTATTGATCAGTGCAACTTGAACTTGCATAGCAGCCATCATCTGTTGTATATCAGCCTTTGTTCTACTCTTTTCTGTGTTTATTCTTCACACTGGGTAATAAGCAGATTGCAATTTAGGCTAGCTTCTTCCTTTTGCGTTTTGTTATTATAATAGCTCAATTTTTGCCTGTTGCACTTTTTGCATGCACTCAATTCCATCTGCCCTTGCCACAGAACTTATGTTTAGTATACTTTACTGGCAATCATTTCTTGTTTGCAAATTGTTCTACTTACAGTATTTGGAAGAATTGTTGAAGGTACGGCACTAGACTTTGATACTATGGCTGCGTCCTGGAATCTGTTGTTGATTCTTGCCTTATGCATAGACTCTTTTTCATGAGCAATAGTGTAGGTGATATGGCATAACTAAAACCCTTGTAGCATGCCCCGCCGTTGAAGGTATGCCTGGTCGCCTAGGTAACACCTTAAAAACTATGGTGTCATATTGTGTCCAAGTATGGTTGCATGTTCGTTTGTATAATACTCGCTTGGATCTAACAATACAATTTCCTAAGTAGTAACTGACCATTATTTTCAAAGAAATAATGGCTAGTTCTCATATCTGCATAATGTGAAACTATCTGAATTATATAAGTGAAAGTTAAAATATCGAAGAAAAAGGTTAATATTATGGAGAATTAGCTTGCATTTCGTAATGAGGATTGAACAACACAAAACTGCATGTTCTTCTTCAGCCTATCTCATACGGTCATACTAGACTAATTCTGTCTGCAAAAGTTCAAGTTTCAGATATTGGAAATTAAAATTTGGAATATTTGCTCAGCAACGTTTGATAATATGCATTACTCTGACTAGTATATTGCCCGTGCTAACGCTACGGTGACATTTAGAAAAAAATTACAAAACTAAAATAAATCATAAAACTAAAAAACAAACCTGTCACTAAAAAAAGTCTATATGAAAATTACGGTACTTCATTTGCGAACATATATTTGGTTTTAACAAATGCTACGTAGAAAAGTTGAAAAACACAGCTGATCTACAAAGTTCCAAGAAATTTTCAGTCTTGAATACTGAACCAGGAGCAAAACCACAAATTAAGGTCTGAATATTGAAGACTAAATTAGCATCAACATTTGTAATTTAGGAACACATTTACTATGTCAAAACTTAGCAATCAACAGATAGAATATTTTACTATAAGCAATTTGTATAATTGTATTGCACAAATACTCAAACTGAGATTATTCCAAGTCTTGATAAATTGATCTGACAATCTGATGAATTAGACTGAAAAAAGCTAATAGGCCCCATCTATTCTCACATCAAACTGGTTCTGTTATTCAAGTGAAATAACATACTGCATGAACAATCAAATGCAGCATGGAAAAAAATCAGAAATCTTATCAAGTTGGTATGGGATCCACTTGCTATGCCATCATGGTCAAGAAAGCAGCAGCCACCCCCTTTACTGCTATGATATGAAGATTTATTTGACAATCATTAGTTTTAGCAAGTCACTATTTTATTTGGCAAGTCAAAAAAGATCTCTCTCCAACAATTTATAGTATTATAACTTGGTAAACTCACCGTAAGCGTGGTTTTTTCCTGGGGCTATTTGCAAAATGAACACAAAACTTTCTCGTAATTAATCAAACCCAAATCAGAAAATTCTTCTCTCTAGCAGTTTTACAAAGTGAACACGGTGAAAAATTTCTATTTGCATGGATGCCCTTCTCTCCGTCTACGGCGACGGACGGACGGAGCACGACGACGGTCTCGCGGCTCTGGCACCGGCGTTGGGCGTCGTGCTAGGCGGCGGGCGGTGGCCGAGCAGCGGCGGCCAAGTGAGCTGTGGCCGCGCTCGCGGCGGGAGGCGCACCGGGCGGCGGGTGGCAGGCGATGGTCGGGCAGCGCGCTGCGAGGACGGACAGGCGAGCGGACTGGCGCAGCTCCGGCGTGCGCGGCGGGCGGCGCAGCACCGTGGCGGGCAGCGGCGGCCGAGCAGCGGCCGCCCTCGCGGCGGGCGACGGAGCCGCACGCGCGTCGGGCGTCGCGCTCGTGGCCGGCGGCGCGTCGGGCGGCGGACGTCGCGCTCGCGGCAGGAGGCGCGCTCGCGGCGAGAGGCGCGCCGGGTGACGGTGGGGGGCGATGGTCGGGCAGCGCGCTGCGAGGACGGGCGGGCGAGCGGACTGGCGCAGCTTCGGCGGGTGCGGCGGGTGGCGTAGCACCGGGGCGGGCAGCGGCGGCCGAGTAGCGGCCGCCGGGTGAGCTGCGGCCGCGCTCGTGGCGGACGATGGAGCCGCACGCGTGGTGAATTCGTGTGATGTGTGATTGACGCGTGACTGAGCGTGTGTAAGGTCGTGATCATACTTCTAATCTGGGCCGTTAAATCTGTAGGATATGTGCTGTGAGTCGTTGATCTTGTAGGTGGGATTTGCCTAGAGAAGATTTCAATTATAGTAGAGATTTGGGACTAGATAGTGAATCACACATACTCATAAAACTTTTAGTAATTATGTAGCACACATGCTTAGAATTGATTGGTTTGCAACTATTATGATGCCCTGTCACAATTCATTTTGTTTTGGCAATACAATCTTTATAATGATCATGTTGCAGTATTGACAGTTATATTCACCATAGCTTTATTGTATATTCTTCTCAGATGAGGGCATTTACGGGCTTGGTGGACACCAACTACATATTAGATGCTATCCGTGGTTCTGAGTTATTGGAAGTGCAGGTTAGGCTATAAATTCTGCAACACTTCTTGTATTTCTTGAGTACTGAGATAATGTGCTCTGACATGTGTTGTGTCTACACTTTTTTGAACTTCTACTACCTCAATCTATGCTACAGGGAGATAATGTCCGGAGGCGCAATGATTGGACAGAATGGCTACTTCATTAAGGCTGTCCACTAGCAAATCAGGTTTGTTTCTTCTCAGACTGTTACTTCTGATGCACTGTCACAGTGTCACCTATTCTTCATTCCATTATGAAACTGTTATTTAACCTGCAAGCCCCTTTGAAATGAAAGTGCTGGTTATATTTCGTAGGTTCAGATGTCAAGATGCACAGCTACATGCTATCTTCGGGGAACTGAATACAAGTATTGGGTGATTTGATCAAGGGCACCGGCCGTGATGGACTGATGTACAGTGGGTCAATTGGACGCGGGAAGAAGATTTTGTTTGTTTAGATCGGGCGTAAAGGCACTATTGAGGGGATGACACCGATAACAGGAAATAATTTTACTTAAAAGTACAAGTGTTTTTTTTTGGGGTCTGTATAGTTGTCCGAAAAAAAGTGATCTTGCCTTCTCATCATGGATTATGGGTCCTGTTGAACGATTTGGTGTTGCCTGGGGTTTATTCTTGGAATCGCCCTCCATTTTTGGTTGCGTCACCTTTTGCTTTTCTTGGGGAACGATTCTGGCAACTGCAATTGAGGTCATGTATGATTCTATTGTTTCGTGTCACTGCTGTATCCTGCATCTATGAAATGCGAATGCCAATCTCTACTCTGGTCGATTCCTAGGTGGTCCATTTGAAATGGTCTCCAGGAACATTTTGCAACTTGTAAACTTACTACTGTGGCAGTATATTAGGTTGTTTCCGGTGAAATTCATGCTCGGAGGCGGAAGTATGCCAGATGTAGCTCTATGTAATTTATCGTGCGTTTTATTTTTACATTAGCTTTGCGTAGTGGGTCCTTGTCGGGCCTCAGAGATCATAAGGCATCATTAAGCCCAGGTGAGTCCTACGGAGGTACAAAACCAGCAAGAAAAGGGAACCATCAAATAGAGCAGCATCATGACCTAATGACCAGCAAGAAAAGCGAACGATCATGGATTATGGGTCCTGTTGAACGAAATGGAGCAGCATCATGAGTTCATGACCTAGGCTAGGAAGGGCGGCGACGCCGGGAGGAGGAGGCCAGTGATGATCTCATCATCCTCCCCTCTCCTGGGCCGCGTTGCGGCCTGCGGGCCAATCCGGCACCCTGGCCGTGGGAGTCCATGTGCGCAGTACCATCTGCCATCGCACCTTTGTCCTCGCCGGACAGGACCGTGGCCGTGCTCCGATGCTCGGCTGCGGGCTGCCAATTGACTGTCAATTTGCGTGTACCCGCCATAGCTTCACGATTTTGGACTCCACGTCCAGCTCCGTCTGCACAAGAATGCCTAATGCAGATGACTACCGTCTATAGATCATGCATAACTAGCTGTAGCTAACTATACTCCAACATACTCAATCCACGAATAAATCCAAATTCTATAACCGCAAGTGAATCTGTGATCATCTTCTATAAACAAATTGGTACAACGATATATTATGATTTTAAGCATGTAACATTAAATTTCATCGTGTAATATATCTTCATAAAAATATATGTATTTCCTATTTCAACTATAGGAGTATGTTGTTCTGGCTTTTTAGATATATATAGTTACATATCCAGAGTCTAAGCTTTTCACTCTTAATATATGACCTACTATCTTCTTTCACAAAGTTTGTTGGTTGCTGGGCATAATAATATACTGCCACAGTAGTAAACGCCTACTTCTCTTCTCCCACTCTTCTTTTTTTATCTCATCATTTAGCTCACCTATAACCTAGTATTACGTACTGCTCTAACAAAGCTCAATAGCTCATACTGAGAAGTGAAACAAAAATGTTGTAGCTCAATACTCAGGGCTTTGCTATGTGCCCATGTCAGACCCACATTTCAATAAGGGTTTGTTTGGTTGCTTCTGTTTTTTAACATCTATCACATCAAATATTTAGACACATGCATGAAGTACTAAATATAGTCTATTTACGAAACTAAAAACACAGCTAGAGAGTAATCTGCAAGATGAATATTTTAAGCCTAATTAATTCATGATACGACACTAATTGTCAAATAAATGAAAGAGTTACAGTATCTGTTAAACTTTAACATCTCCAATCAAAAACCCCTAAGAATCCTCGAAAAGATCGATCGGTGTGTGCATGTTTTTTTTTAAAAAAAACAGTGGTCTGCAAAAAAAAACCTATATATATTAATAAAAAGCAACTTATAAAATGCCACATATCAAAAAACGAACATCCTTACAACAAAAGGAACAAGACTATAGGCCGTACCTTTTTTCTGCGTGCGAGTAGTATTTTTCTCTCATAATAAATCAGCGAATAATATTATTAACTATAACTTTTCATACTAGCAAACAGTCTCTTAAATCATAGGCAAAACGACGCCCTTGGAAGCCGCACCAAATCAAGCAAAGGAGCTTGGGCTGTGGGCAGCATCTACGACCGATGCCTTTTTCAATAAACACAAGGGGGGGTGGGGGTAAGACTTCACAACAATGTCGCCAACATGGAGAGAGTCACTAAAATACGTCTCAAATTGCCAACCTCAGTGTGTAACCGGAGAAGTCTTTCACCTGAAAGTCTCCCACCTCCTAAACCCACATCCAAAGAACGACATGGACCACCATTGCAACATCTAGATTTTTTTTATGAAAGATGAACATCTAGATTTTTACAATCTATATAGGTTCTTTTTTTTTTGATGGGCAATCTATATAGGTTCTTACAATCAGGCTGTTCACAATCTAGTAATTCATAAGTAGCTTTTCACGGTCCTAGGATAACTTTACAAGTCCTTTTCTTTCTTTCTTTTTTTTAAAAAAAAGTCCTTACAAAGCCCATGCACCGCTCACATAAAGTAAAGGCATCTTGGAGGAGAACGTTGCATAACTATTTCCACATTTGTACCTCTCATCGCACACTGACACAGCACTACTAGGCCGCGTTTAGTTCCTGATGAGAAATATTTCGCGACGATACTGTAGCACTTTCGTTTATTTGTGGTAATTATTGTCCAACCATAGACTAACTAGACTCAAAAGATTCGTCTTGTTAATTTCGACCAAACTATGTAATTAGTTTTTATTTTCATCTACATTTAATACTTCATGCATATGTTTAAAGATCCGATGTGACGGGAAATCTTGAAAATTTTTGCGTTTTTGTGTGGAAGTAAACAAGGCCCTAATCTATAGCCTGGATCTGAATGAAACAGGAAAGGTACTACATCAGGCTGGATAAAACAAAACACGCCCGCCCGACATTCTGTTGCCCGTCCCCACCCCCACTACCATCATCGTACTACTAAGAAAAATGTGTTATCATAATTAACAGGGGCATTTGTTAGAGGTCATTTGACAGCGACGGCCGACTCCCTTTTCGTTTGTGTCCTTTTTCTTTGCTGGCGAAACGGCGTCCCGGTGCGGAAAAAAGAGGAGGAACCGCGCGGAACGCAAGGAGCCTCCCTCTGCCGTGCCCGTGGCCGCACGAAGCAAAGCACAAGCAGGAAGGCAGGGGGCGGCGGCGGCGAGTGCGCGACCGAGTACGCCGGGGTGGTACGTGCGCGCGCGGCAGGGGGCGTACGCCGCGGCGTGGGCGTCCGACACGTCAAATATTCTGCTTCCTTGTGATGGCCGCCGGGGCTGGCCCGCCGGTGTCCTACGCGCGCATGCATGGCATGGCTGTACCAGCCGAGATATCGATGCGGCCTGCCCTGCCCTCCGGAGTCCTGCTACGCTTCACAGTCACAGCAGTAGGAGTACTACTACTACTCCACAGCACACCATCTCGGGCTGCATCACCATCGTGGCATCCTGCATCCACCGAGGCCTTGTATAGATGTGAAAAGATTTTAGATTTCGCTACTTTATTATTTTCGTTTATTTGTGGTAAATATTATCTAATTATGGACTAACTAGGATCAAAAGATTCATCTCGTAATTTATAGGTAAACTGTTCAATTAGTTTTTATTTTTATATATATTTAATGCTTCATGCATGTGCCGAAAGATTCGATGTGACGGAAAATCTTAAAAACTTTTTTGTTTTTGAGGTGAACTAAACAAGGCCCAAGAGTGTGACTGGGCAAGGCTATTGGCTACTACTACTCCTACTAATCCGGTGCAACCGTGCAGGTTGCAAGGACGGACCTGCCCGGCAGGAACAGGGGATCCGGGATCCTCTGCTAGACCTGAAGAGTGTGGGGCTTATGGCATTCAAGCTCATCTACAGTGTTTCAGCCCACTCCACACTGAACAAACACTGTGAACAGCTTTGAGATCACTGGTGGCGGAATCGTGAAACGCCACAACTTACTAATTGATGCAATTTATCGACTGTTAACTTCTGGGGCTACTTTATTTCTTCCTTTCGGAGGGAATTCTGAGGCTACCCCACTCTTTTTGTGTGTGTGTAGCTGTACTAGTAGTACAGGCTTAAAGATCAAGATGGATCATTTCTGAACCGATGGATAAGGAGGGATCTTGCTTTATCGTACGACTACCACACAAAACAAGAGATTCTTAATTTTGGCCAATAACCATGCATGTAGTAGGAAGTGTATGTATATATATAAAAATATATATGTATGTACTCCTGCTATGGAATTTTAACCTATATGTACTCCTGCTACGCTATATGGACCCGCGTTCAAAGTCAGCCTGCTTTGTGTTGTGTTGTCACGTCTGGAAAAATCTTTTGAACAGCGAATCAGAGATAGTGCATTGAAAAAGTGAGTACAGTATTTCTTAATACCACATGTACTGTAGCTGCAGTTACAAACCATTGGTAAAAAAAAGGAAAAGAGAAGAGTACATGAGGGAAACAAATTTTTTTAATAAAGGATCGTTATATCCGGCTTCATATATTGACAGATAGAATCAGACCAATTATTACATAGTTTTACCCACAGGTCAACACACCACTAAAGAAAGGTATAACTTAAAGCAAAAAAGCCAGAATAAAGCTGGTTAAGAAGAGATAATAAATCTAGTTGACAGCCATCCACTGGAACTGAAGAATTTAAGGCTGACGTCTCAAGATACTGCCCCGTTGAAACCAGCTCATTCCGTATAGCTTCACATCGCTGCAACTGTGCCCACTGTCGAAGCCAGTGAGTTTCTCTGAAAAGTACCTAAAAAAAGATTTTGATCTACTTTTATCAAAAATCACCTCGTTTCTCGTTAACCACACCGTCCACGTAAGTGCCGCTGCTGCTATCGATAACAATGCATTTAGATTTTTATGAAACAAATGGATAGTTTTATTCAAGATCCAAGAGAATATAAAAAAGAGGCCACAGCATCTTTGTGTGGTGAGTCATGACTGGTGAGGTGTGTTGTACCACATTTGCCACTGTTTCTTCAGGGCAAAGATGAGTGAAGAAACCATTATTACTGCTGCTGTTCAGCTCCGGTACAGACGTGAACATTTATATACAAGTACACTCGCTGCACCCAAATATCTCCGATATATTGTTTACTTTCAAAAAAATTTACAAAATAAGAATAATAGCAATTTCGTTTATATTTGATAAATATTGTCCAATTATGGACTAACTAGGCTCAAAAGATTCGTCTCATCAATTCCGACCAAACTGTGCAATTAGTTTTTATTTTTATCCATATTTAATACTTCATGCATACGTCTAAAGATTCGATTTGACGAAGAATCTGAAAAATTTTACGAAATTTTTGGTAACTAAACAAGGCCACTGGTACTCTGGTACATCGGTGAACATTATCCAAGTACACTCGCGGAAACAAAATATCTCCGGTATATAGTTTCACAAGATATCTTGCCGGCCCGGTAGAAATGATCATGGTCACCATCACCACGGAGCCAACTGGCTAAGGCAGAGGAAATTAGGGCTTTATTATTGTC